>NW_024039170.1:455000-579047 GCF_016077235.1 Cyprinodon tularosa | reverse complement strand
GCGGAATAAATATGTGAGATAGTAGTAGGTGGGCCATGCCTTCGGCATGTGGCCCCCCTAATAAATATGTGCAATAGTAATAGGTGGGCCATGCCTTCGGCATGTGGCCCCCCAATTATAATGCACAAGTGTCAGAATGTGTGGATAAGACCCATGCAATCAGTTGTCCAGCAGGTATTTGCACCTCTGCAAGCAGGGAAACCCAGAAATGTTACTGTATGGCTGTTTTGAGGGAGCTGTACTGAATGATATTCATAGGAAATTAAAAACAAGAAAATGTAGTAACAAAAAGGTGTAGCTTACAAACTACTTTTGTGTCCCCAAGTGTACAGCATCAGTTTGATGCAACTCCACATTAGGTCAGAAACAATTAATGGGATTAATCGATTATTTAAATAATCATAAACTAAAAACAAACTTTAAAAAACCACTTAAAACAGTAATTACATGAAAATTGTAAAACAATATATAAACATTTTGCATTTAAGATAAGAAAAAGAATTGTCACTCAATATGCTCGATCCAGAACTCAAGTGGAAACTTTTTAGTTTCACCTGGTTTAACTCTGTAGAGAATATTCTTTAAAGAACCATTTGCTGCCAGATTATCAATTGATTAATCGAAAAAAAAATAATTGACAGAATAAACGATAACCAAAATAATCATTTGTTGCAGCCTTACGCCACATCAAATCCCATTTTGGTCTGTAGTTATAATTTTGCCCAGCTGAAATGAGAAAGCCATCAAAGGGTTAGTTCCAAATTGGTGTGGTTTCCAGTCTTTTTTAAGGAACTCTAACCCAGCATTCTAACCACTCTCCCCGGTGCTCGGAAACTGACATGCCAAGATTCTCCAAACAATGGTCTGAGAGAGGAAATTGTCATAAATCCTTACCACGACTACTGCTCCTCCTCTTCTGTGTCACATGCTTTGAATTTAGCCCTCAATACATTTGTCAAGCTCTAGACTAAGATTTTTTTAGTACCGGTGACAGATGGAGGACATGGCCATCAGAAACTGGTTTAGTTTGCAAGATTTTCTGCCTCTGATGATAACGTCAGATTTTTTTTAAAGAGGCAAGATGGGCTACATAGTTAATTAAACACTTAATCATGGAAGAAGCATTAGCATCTAATGTCAAACACTCTTCTACTTTAAGCTCGGTGGAGTTGAGCTTGACAAGCACACAATCATAGATAGTTTCGGAAGCTCAACCAATGTATTTGAAATTACAGTGCTCCATTATTGTAAAAATTCTTCTGTTCTAACCTTAAAAAATGGAAGTTAGGTGTGCATATAACCAATAGACCTGTGGAATATTAGGAGCCCTTATTTTATAAATTAGGAAGAAAAAAACTCCTTTCACACATGAGCTTTGTATAGTTGTAAGTAGTAAATGTTTACCCCCTGAATAAATGGTGAAAGGTTAGGCTTTCCCCTTATTCAGGGGTCACCACATTAATAAAAGCAACTCGCTCGACGCTCACAGACTTGGCAACATCTTTATAGCAGATCCCCCTTCTAATACAACTGGGATCGGAATTAGTCCTCTGCATTCAAGTCAATGACTTTATCTACTAAACCATTGGGACTCCACCCTCTACTATTTACAACTACTGATAGGTTAAAATGGTTGATTTAAAAAAGTTAACTTTCAATTTGATGTCTATTAAAGTGTCGAGGCGATAGTAAGCTCTGAAATCAGTGGGTGTTGACAGAATTTAAACCTTGCAAAAGAAGATACAACATAAGAATTGGAAAATTACTGCATTGCTATACTACTGATATGCTTCTTTGTTGAGCTGTTTTATCCAGAAAGAGTACAATGTAAATATCTAATCCTAAAATACAGATGTCTTCTATATAGATGTTACTCAATAAAGCTGCATATGCTTTGAAAAATACTGGGATACAAATGTAGAAATCACAGGAGGTAAATCTATCATTCATCTTGGTTACTTATTCACATAGTATTATAAAAAAAAATACATCCATTCTGGGCAAGAACTTTGACAAAGTATTTCAGGTTCCAATGGTAAATAACTAAAGCTTGTAAGAAATTAAAACCCAGTGATCTGTGTCAAAATTACAAATCAGAATTAGAGCAAAGGCAGAGAGAAAACTGTTGCCTTGGAAACAGACATCCTGCATCCTGTTTTATGTAATCTGTGCAAAGATGTGCCAAAATTATCAAAGCTACTGAAACTTTTTTTTAACTCTTGTGTCCAAGTAAGGGTGTGATGACTCTATGGAGTTCTTAGGCTTTTACAATGTTATCATTTCCCAGGAAGTGCTTTTTTATCTGAGAGGAGAAGAAGGCAATACCATAGTGACAGTCAGAATGGAGCCTTAAGGAAAAAGATTTATTTGTATTTGCGTATTGGGAAATTAATTCTTGTCAGTTTTTATATTCAGGAAAAAAAACCTGAGTGAACATGAATATATGCATTAGAACTCAAAGTGGAAGCCAGGTATGAGAAGATAATTACCAAAATAAAAAGAATTCTTTACAACACCTCAGGGGTAGAAAGAAGGGGTGAAAGTATTCCTTAAAAGAAAAGTCCGGTCAGCAAGGACTGATCAGTGGATCATTATTTATACCTAAAACTAATACGCGTTAATTAGTAAAAAAACAAAACAATAATCATTTTCATTCAGATCACTGATTCCTGAATCGGCCATTTTTGCCCAAATATAGTAACACAGAATGGTTGTTTGTCCTGTATGTCTCTGTGTTGCCCGTTGATATTGATATTGAGCTTTGGGTTAATGCAAATAACAAATTAAAGCATAGACGTGCCAATTTTTTCCCCTGTACTTATATAGCATGTTTTAAGTCAGGAGAGTTGACCAAAGCGCTTTACACTACATTCAGCCATTCACACATTCACCCATACCCTCACACAGTAATGGTGGCAGGAAGACACAGTGTAGCCACAGCTGCTCTGGGGCTCACTGACAGAAGCGAGGCTGCCATACACAGCTGCCACCGGTGCCTCTGACCACAATTTGATTCAGCTTATTCAAAACTATGATGAAGTAAAACTCTTTGGATCAGAAGAAGAGTGTTAAAAAGAGAGCACAGCTTTGGTTATTATAGCTAGCAACCACCACTCAGGCTAGAAATCTGGGTGTAGTGATGGACTTAGACATGAACTTTCAAAGGCCAATAAACAAGACAGTAAGTCGGCCTTATATCACCTAAATAATATTTCCAAGATTAAAGGACTAATTTTTCAACAGTATCTTAAGAAAACTAGTTCAACTTGAACAGAATTCATAACTGCAACATTGCCTTAATTGGTCTGCATAAAAAGTCTACCAGGCAGCCACAATTGATCCAGAATTCTACTGCCTACATCCTCATTTAAACTTAAAAAGTGTAGCACATCACCCCAGCACTGAAATCATTACACTGGCTCCTCATCTCTCAGAAAATAGAGTTTAAATACTTTGGATGGGCTGTAAACCCTGAATGTCTGAGCTCGAAAATACATAGCATGTTAGTGAATAAACTGCCTGGACATCTCAGATCTTCTGGCTCTAATCTACTCTGTAATCCTAAAACCAGAAACAAACATGGAGAAGGAGCTTTTAGTTCTTATGCTCCACAAATCTGGAATAAACTCCCAGCGAGCTCCCACATTCCTCTTCTTTTATTGTCATTTTTAAAATTTCTTTAATATCTGCATTATACTTTTTTTGTCATGCAAATCACTTTGTATCGTCTTGCCACTGAAATATACTTTATAAATAAACTTGCCATGCATTGCCACTTATGCAGTTTACTAATAGTAATGGCATTCTACTGTACTGCCAAAAACACTTTCTCTTTTCAATCCATGTCCAATCTCTGTTTTTGTCACTGGATATTTGCAGGAGTTACTGCTTGTTTACATCACCTTTTCTTAATGACAAATGTGGTCTAATATTTTTTTCCATGACTGTATAGACGCACTAGAAGGCCTGGGTCTCAGTCTCTGCTTCTATCCATTCCAAAGGTGTTCTCATGGATTGAGTTCAGGACTATGTAGGGCAGTTAAATACAAACATGGGACCATGAAATTGTCCAAAATCTCTCTGTAGGTTGAAGTACTCAGGGTTCCTTTCACTGGAACAAAGGGGCCAAACTTAGCTCCTAAAGAAACAACCCCACAACGCAGTGTGGAAAAATGTACCCTTGGCACAATGTAAACAGAAAAGTATAATTCTCCTGGCAAAAAGAACACATGGAATTCAGATAGAGAAATATGACGTATCACTCCAGAGTACATGCCTCCACTGCTCTGGAGTCCATTGGTAATGTGCTTTACACCTCTGCTTCTGATGCTTTGTCTTCCACTTGGCAATGGGTTGCAGGCTTTGCCATGGGAACAGATTCCATGATTCTCTTCATTTACTATTCTTAATTTGAAGGCCACATAAAATGCAAATGTCTGTAGAAAGAGACTTTGTAGAATTTGGACATCATCTTTGCACTCTGCCAATGGCTTCCTTTTTAATATCACCTACTTAATTATTTAAGAGTAAGAAAATGCAACAACTGAACTTGTTGTAGAGGGGGTATCCTATCATCATAACATGCTTATTTCCTAAGCTCATGGGAGCTAGGGTTTGTGAAAAGATTTCACAAATGTTTCTTCAAAAAGTTTGTATGTCTAGGTTTGTGACTTAACACACATGTAGCAGTAGATATAATTGGAATATATAAATAAATATTCGGATGGGTGATTGAGTACTTTTGGCAATGTAGTGTATCTCAGAAGTAAAGGTAGTATGTTATGAGCAGCTTAAACACACAAAAAATAATCTGCATTTATATCAAATTAAAGGGAGGGTCAAGACAAAGTTTAGATTCATACCCTGAAACCCATATCTAGGGTGTAAGAGGGCACAGTTAAACACAGATCCCATCAAACTAACTCTGACCTATCTTCTTAACATCCTTTGACAATTTCTGAGAGCTCCAGCTGGCCAAATTCTACATGAACCACCCAAGAGCTGCCACAGGCATTAATCTGACCTGTGCCACTACCCTTGATATCACTTTGAATATTCTCAGACAGGGACCGTGTTTGATACTGACCTTAAAAACCTGTCTCTTAGAAATTGCTTGAATTTTCTCCCTCCTGGTGTTCCACCCTTTTAAATGTGCCTAGCAGTGGCCATAATGAATTTTCCCCCCTTCAAAGGTTTCTTTATACCAATACCACAAAGTAGGGCTGCCAAAGGCAAAACTTTGTTTTGCAAATTTCAACAACATCTTTGTGGGGGGGAAAAACACAGATATAGACTAAAGAACAATTTTAAACTAACTATAGATGTAAATAAATTAACATAGTCCACACTTATACGTGATTGGCAGTCATTGCAGTTACTACTTGCTGCACCTCTCTGTCAGAACAGAATATTATACCAGACTATTTGAAACATTATATCAATTAATGATGTAGGCAGGTATGTACTAATATCTAACTAAGGGTTGCTATTTTTGAAGGGTTCTGTAAATCTGACAAGCAAGTTCCTTTTCACACATATTCTAGTTTCATAAATATGACTGTATATTGAAATTAGCGTAGTCATTCTGCAAAGCTTTTTCACTTTAGATTCTACAAGGAAATTCTGTATGGAATCTTTTTATTTGGAAGATTTCAGTCTACAAAGTAACTGAAAATCAGGCTTTAATCTGGCAACTCACTGGATGTGTGATGCTGTGAGATTTGAATTTCAGTAGATTTAATTTTAAATAGAAAAACGTCTCCATCTAGTGTCTGGATGTAGGAGTTCCAGCTCACTAATGCTTACTTATAGCCATAGGTTAGTGAAACGTAGCGACTGAAGAAATTACTCAAAAACTATGTAACTGATTACACCATCCGATTTACTATTTAAAATAATGTAAACTAAATATAAATGTTTTACCTCGACCTCTGCAGGTCAAAGAAGGCTCAGCTAATAGAAGTAAAATTAAAACAATGCAGCTTCTATGCAACAATGAATACTTATTTTCATAAAACCATACACTATATTGCCAAAAGTATTTGCTCACCTGCCTTGACTCACATATGAGCTTAAGTGACATCCCGTTCCTAATCCATAGGGTTCAATATGACGTCGGTCCACCCTTTGCAGCTAGAACAGCTTCAACTCTTCTGGGAAGGCTGTCCACAAGGTTTAGGAGTGTGTTTATGGGAATTTTTGACCATTCTTCCAGAAGCGCATTTGTGAGGTCGCACACTGATGTTGGACGAGAAGGCCTGGCTCTCAGTCTCCGCTCTAATTCATCCCAAAGGTGTTCTATCGGGTTGAGGTCAGGACTCTGTGCAGGCCAGTCAAGTTCATCCACACCAGACTCTGTCATCCATGTCTTTATGGACCTTGCTTTGTGCACTGGTGCACAGTCATGTTGGAAGAGGAAGGGGCCAGCTCCAAACTGTTCCCACAAAGTTGGGAGCATGGAATTGTCCAAAATGTCTTGGTATGCTGAAGCATTCAGAGTTCCTTTCACTGGAACTAAGGGGCCAAGCCCAGCTCCTGAAAAACAACCCCACACCATAATCCCCCCTCCACCAAACTTTACACTTGGCACAATGCAGTCAGACAAGTACCGTTCTCCTGGCAACCGCCAAACCCAGACCCGTCCATCAGATTGCCAGATGGAGAAGCGCGATTCGTCACTCCAGAGAACGCGTCTCCACTGCTCTAGAGTCCAGTGGCGGCGTGCTTTACACCACCGCATCCGACGCTTTGCATTGCACTTGGTGATGTATGGCTTGGATGCAGCTGCTCGACCATGGAAACCCATTCCATGAAGCTCTCTGCGCACTGTTCTTGAGCTAATCTGAAGGCCACATGAAGTTTGGAGGTCTGTAGTGATTGACTCTGCAGAAAGTTGGCGACCTCTTCGCACTATGCGCGTCAGCATCCGCTGACCCCGCTCCGTCAGTTTACGTGGCCTACCACTTCGTGGCTGAGTTGCTGTCGTTCCCAAACACTTCCATTTTCTTATAATACAGCTGACAGTTGACTGTGGAATATTTAGGAGCGAGGAAATTTCACGACTGGATTTGTTGCACAGGTGGCATCCTATCACAGTTCCACGCTGGAATTCACTGAGCTCCTGAGAGCGACCCATTCTTTCACAAATGTTTGTAAAAACAGTCTGCATGCCTAGGTGCTTGAATTTATACACCTGTGGCCATGGAAGTGATTGGAACACCTGATTCCAATAATTTGGATGGGTGAGCAAATACTTTTGGCAATATAGTGTAGCTATCTGTCTGTATCTGGTGTATTTATGTTAAATTAGTTTATTCTTCAATCACAGAAGTTTTTTATTTTGGATAGAATAGCAAAAAAAGACTCAGAGAAGAGTTGCCATACCTTGTAAAAATGTTACCAGAGCAAAAGTGAGAAGCATGTAGCAGTGAAACTACTTCTTAAAGTAAATTTGTGTCAAATGTTACTCAATTAGATTTAATTATGAATGTTACCACCCAGATCTGGGTATAGCTTTTGCAGAGGACATGAGGGTACTCTGTTCTGTACTCTGTAGATTTAAGAAAATCAATCCCATCTAGAGGGGTTTAATAGCAACAGACATGGGTTTAAACATAATTTTTCATTGTTCTATTATTCTCCTATTAACAAGTTTGTGCCTAAATACTTTACTGAGTGCCACCCCTAAATAAAAGATAAATAAATACAACAGTGTGTGTGTCGGCAACATACAGTTTTGCAACTTATGTATAGGTGGGGCTTCATAGCCAAGCTGATTTAGCAGGTTTTGCATTTTGTAACATGTCTTCAATTTCTGCCATAAGTACTCTCCAACTCTAATTGAATCTAAAACAAAAATCCAGAAAAATCCCAGTGTGGTATTTTTAAGTATTTGAAGTACATTTTGTAGCGTAGCTCAACTATTTCATCACCTCCCAGATAAGAACAATTCTTGCTTTAACAACACTGTTAGTTCTTCTTTAAGAAGTCCTCCTTTTGGGAAATGGTGTAGTCCTCAACTTAGTTGCTATGAGTTTGAGTCCCAGCCGTTTGACATTTGGAAGATCCTTCCATCTTTTCAAACCACGTTCCTGTCTATTCTAAAAAATAAAGGCCTACAATAGAAACCTCTTCACATTTACCAAGAGCAGAACTCTACCAAGGCTGAGAGGGGCAGAAAAACAGGCAATCATCTTGGTTCAATTACAAGAAAATGAAATATTTAATCTGAGAGGAGAGGGAGGTGAAACCATAGTGGCAGTCAGAATGGATCCTTAAGGAAAAATATTTATTTGTATTTGTGTATTGGGAAAGTCATTTTTTGTATTTTGTAGTCAAGTTTTTATATTCAGGAAACCAGCCTGAGTGAACATGAATGGTCAAAGACAATAGTCAATGTCCATCAGTTTGAGACTCATGCCAGAACAGATCATCCCAGAAATATACTACAGAGCCTGGCCAGTGATCTAAAGATGCTGGCACCACAGTCTAAAAGACCATTACTAACACAGTGACACCATGGCTTTAAATCCTGTTACACATGTATAGTTTGCCAATAGAGGAATTAAAGGTCATGGGGTCTGGTAAGGCAAAAATAGAGCTTTTTGTTCTAAAATCCGCAACCCCAAGAACACTATCCCAACCATGAACTAGAGGAGATGCTTTAAATTGTATTGAGGGGAGGATGAATTGGACCATGTATCTGGAGATCTACCCAACAACATCCTTTCCGCATTGCAATGGGTCATGCTGGGTCTTCCATTATCAAAATGAAGTGAAACACCCAAACAAGGAAGAAGCACCTCAAAGTCCTGTAATGGCCCACCAAGTCTCCAGACCTGAAACCCTTTAAAAATCTTTAAAAGGAGCTAAAAGTCTATCTTGCCCAGCAACAGGGCTGCTATCTGATGGATCTGAAATAAGTCTGTATGGAGGAGTAGTCCCTGCTGTAGTGTGTCCAAACCTCAAGAACTGGAGGAAACGGCCATGAATGTCTGTTTAGTTTTTTGTTGTTTTCCCGGGCTGGATGCTTGCCCCTTCCTGCTCTGCGCTACTCTGTTGATTAAAGTATCAGATGCCATTCTGTTCTGCCTGTTAAATACTTAAATACTCACAGACTTGTGTCATGCAATTAAAATCAGATGAATAACTTGAAAGCACAATGTGAATTTTCTGGATTTATCTTTTATATTTTTGTCACTCAAAGTTGAAGAGTAGCTTTGGAGAAAATCAAGACGTCCACATGCTTTGCAAGGGGGGAAAACCTTTAAAATCTGCAGCGTATCAAATACCTTTTCTCCTCACTGTAGATCCTTAATGTGTGGTTTTAAAAAATAGAACACATGATTCAATGTTTGTATTTGAAGCAGATTTGTTGCAAACAAAAATAAAATGAATCATCTGAGATAAAATTATTCATTCTAAAACTTCCCTAAGATAATGAAAACATCCAAAGAAATCCTAATATACTTTCAGACCTCTAAAACTTAATTTCAATAAATATCCTGTTGCTCTTTCCACTTCCTGGTATGACTTTCATTTCCAGAGGATGGCAGTATTACTTTGTTTTTCTTTTATGTCCTATTTTCAACAGGAGAAGATTTTTTAAAAAAAAGCAATGTTTACATTTAGCTAACAGGCATAAGATGTAGAACTTTATCACAGTTAATCATACTTTAACCACTAACCTCAGTCTTAAATTGTATAAAAAAAAATGTCTTTAATTTTACACTTGAGTACTTTTTGTGGTTTATCATATACATTTCCAACCAAACTTATTAAGGTATGTTGTTATAAAATGACAAATTTCAGAAAACACATAAGGTATAAATATTTTTACAGACATTTAGTTTTGCTTGGAAGACAATTGATTTGACCCCTAATTTGACTCTTTAAAACAGATCAAACACATTTAACAATAGAGTATACATCTCAAAGCATCTTACACCTTTATTTTACAGTCAGTTAAAAATAGACTGCACTGCACATTCCTCATGTATAAAAAAATAAACTACTGCTAAAGGCATTTTAGTTTAGTCATGAATAAGACATGATCCATTAAACAAGGACATTGTTGCCTCAGTCAGCTGATGTATAAAGGGAGAATCTCAATGTGCTTCTCTAAAATGTCTGTTTCACTGACCCAGAAACATCTTCTCCACTCAGTGAACGCAGATCTGAACTGAAGTTTACACCATATGTGTCACAAGGAACTCATTCAGTGTTCACACTGGGGAGGACACAGTAAGTAAACTTACTTCAATTTATAATCAACAGTATAAACGACAACTGTTTACAGCAAGTGTAAGGCTTACAATTTAGTGGTCTTGTGTATTTTTTAAAATAGATTACCCTGTAAATATAAAATCACTGAGGAAGTTTACTGCTGCTAATGCAGTGGCATTTTCACAATAAAAAGAGCAGTTAGGTTTTATATTGAATTTTATTTTATTCAGGGGTGTCTGAGTAAAAGGGGGTTGATAGAAAGGGACACAACATGCTACTTTGTGTGGATTTAATGACCCAAAAACCTAATGAAATACATTAGTTTGTGGTTGCAACTGGACATAATATGGAAGAGGTTTTTGGGCTTACAAAAAATAAATAAAACTGACCCTAAATTATGGCCATGATAATTTTTTAGATAATAAAAAAGCAATATGTTAACCAATATTTTGACCAATACTAATTTCAATATTAACCCATCGTAATATTTTAGGTCAACTTAAACGTTTTTTTGTAAAGGGATTTAGGTAATACGATAAATGCTTGTTAGGTTCGACCTGAAAGCATCATCTCCAACACAAACAATAAGGAAAAAATAGGGGAAAAAAACAATTTCACTATTAATTTTCCTTTCATAACTATTAAATGAGAATGACGTATTGCTTGAAAGGCATTGACGAGGCAGTGTAATATTTCTTTATCCTAAAATTCATGACTTCAAAATAAGATTGTAGGCCACATACTTCCTCTATCACACATTTTTATTCCTGCTCCACTTATCCCTGATGTTCATCCAGCCATAAAAATTCCTTCCTCTCTGTTCCTCACACTCTTTCTGTCCTCAGGCAAGGAATTAAGAGAGCACTGAATACGCTTTAATATGCATTCAGACACTGCTCAGCAACTTTGAAGTAAACTTGTCTCTTTTCCTCGTGCCCATCAGTCTCCAATACAGATGTCTTATCCTAAATTGGCTCTGTGAAACTGATGATCATGAATAATACTATATGCATAAAAAAAAAAAAAAATCAAGGTTTGACAGAAGTTGGAAAGAGCAGCGCTAAAACGGCAAGAGGGCAGACAGATAAGTGAATTATTATCATGATTTTTTAAACTGCAGGACAGATGTCCCTGTTGGATTACCGCCAATTCCGGTTTTACTCCTCAAGATGTCGATACACACTGCAGAAAAAAAAAAAACATTAAAGCCACATAAAAACACATCAGATCTCAATTGAAAAGCAAAACAAACAAAACAACCCATCACGATTCTTAACACATTATCTCTTCATAGTTAATCTGTTATAATTCCTTATACTAGATTAATTGTGCTACATTGAGGTACCATGTCCTGCCAAAGCTGTCCGATGTTGCACAAGACAATGATCTAAGGGCACAATGTTCTAAAAATGTGGGATTGTCAGGAAAACAGATGATTCACAGCAGAATCATTTCGAATCCATCTTTCCTGAGTATTTTGTAAGTCCTAACAAAAGTCCTCCACCTGGGTATGCTGAAATAGTTCAATTACAGAATGCAACAGGCTCCCTCCCTTCTACTCTGATAGAGAAGCAATTAACAAGGAAAATGATTAGTCTGACTGTAGCGAGCGGCAGTCGGAGATAGGAAGGACGTCAGGGAGAGCAGGCAGGAAATTTCAGATAATTAATTTGTGACGTAGGTTTTGCACAGATCTTAACAAGACACTGATTTCATCCCAGGCTGCCTGGACAGAACCAAGGCTGCCTGTAGAGATAAACCATCCTTTTATCACTGCAATTCACTGTCTTTAAAGTTCAATGAACTGTCACATGGAGTCAGATGTGCTAAAAAGGGATTTTTTTGTGGTCTTCGTATATATATGTATAGTTCAGCCTAACCTTAAATGAAAAGGATTTAGATTCCTGTACTTCATGTTTTCAGAACATTGAGTAATAAAAATACATCCCAAATTCTAGTTCTAGAAAAAACTATGGAGGCAATCTCAAGATATATTGCTTTGTGTGAATAAATAAATCCTAAACCAGCACCTAAGAGAATTCCAATCTAATCTTATTTCCTGTAAATCTGGAGACCAAACTCCATTTGCTATTGGTTTGAAGGGATGCTTCGTATACAACTGTGTTGGAAGGGGGGAATGAGGGGCATAGAGCAAGGATTGAGGTTTGGATACCTTTAGTAAAGAAAATAGAGGCATTAAGAATTAATTTTGGGTAGACACAGGTCGGTTATGAGGTTATGATTTATTGTGTCATTTGACAGAAACCCTGAAAAAATAGGTTAAACAAATTATTCCAATGATTCTTCACCCTTTCCAAAAACAGTTTAGCTTTAGAAGAAAATAATTGCTAGGCATTAGTCCAAAGTAATAGATAGCCTTTCTTCTTTTAGGGTAACAATAGTTAGAAGGTAAATCTTCTTCACTATCGTCACTTTGGTTTGTCCTTTGTTTTTAATTTGTCTTGGACAGAGTCTTTGGGATTTAAGAAATGCGCTTTTTAACTGAAAGGTATTTTTTCATTCTTTTTATACAATATTATAACTAGTTTAAGGTCTGAAACAACCAACTGTGAAACCTGTAAAGAGTAAATAATTTATAGTACTGAATGTGTATATTTGTCCAACATTTCTGTGCTGTTTAAAACTATATTTTCTGTCTCAGTGTATTTTGGGTTGTAACTCGTTACCAGTTCCTAAGTTTAGGATAGTTAAAATCTAATGTTTATGAAATTACTCCTTCATTCCAAGTGTTAAATTGTTTAACTTTGTTAAGTTCAAATGTCTTTTAAATTTCATTGAAATAACTAAACCTGTAATGTTTTCCATTTAACAATATGTAAAGATGATTCAATAACCAAAGAGTTGGATCTGTCACTGACACCTAATCTAAACTTGCATTGAATTGGAAGTAGATGGAAGCAGTGAACTGAACCCATTCTGGTCCCTAGAACATTCAGACCCTCTACATATACTGGTACCTCTGGAAGAGATGCATTGAAAACCTTAAAATGAGCCATTATAATTCCAACATAGGGAAATAATAGGTCACACATTTTAAATTAAAAGTTCTACTTAAAAAGGAAAGACTACATTGGTCTGTTTATACTAGACTCATAGGGAAATGCAATCATATTTTCATTTGTCCTTACAATATAAAGTTTTAGTAAAATGTCAAAAAGTAAAAAATAGTCTTTGACACATATTAGAGTCTTTTAATATACAAAAAAATTACATTTTGTTACAATTCACCATGTGGCTTAACTTATTCTTTATGTTAAACAATTACTAGCTTTCTCATTTTACACATAAACACTTTTTCGATATTTTGTCCACATGCATCGTTTTAAGATCACCAAGAGCTCCTCTTGCTTTGATGTGGTCTTGAAAGACAGCATAGAATGACAGATCAGACTTACTACGTTATCGGGTCCCATCTGGTTTATTTCTCCCATCTATATCAGGACATCCACAAGTTCTGCCACTCTTTCCCTCCAGTGTCCTTTAATCTTGAGGGTCTGATTGGAAAAGACAGGTCATTACACAACAAAGCTAAAAATACTCATCCTATTATTCACAATGTCAAAACAAGAGCTGCCTTCTTACGCAATCTGGTGACACATTTAGAAATGTATGTTAATTACAAATATCACCAAAAATTTGACTTTTTTTTTATTTTCATGTTCCTGTAAGTACTCATTATCATTTTGTTTCAGTTTTAGAAATGTAAGTAACATTGAAAACCAATGCTCATTAAGGCATGCAATATCAGTCTTGTCATACAATGCAAACAGTCTCAACTGGGTTGAAGAGGCATTCTTGTTATCTTTCTTTTTACCCTATGTATTACCCATTGTAAATGAAGCCTTTTTAAAAACCTAAACTAATTCCCACTGGAAAAAAGCTAGCATGAATCCAATCCTTGTCAGCAAACATTTAAAATTCCTACCGTTCATGAAGAAAGTATAGACTTAATATTTATTGATTTATTGCATTCTCTCTCACAGTCTAGTGATCAGATTGTAAATGCCCAACTAGAGTCCAAAAACAACCCCAACAGTGTAGGCAGAGGGGGGCTAGGAAGGAAGACAAGAAACTAAATCAAATTCCACAGATCAGGAGGATGACCCAAAGGCTGTCCAATGTGAACCCAAAGCTAAGGCAAACACACAGAACGCCATTCACACCAGTTACATAGTTTTGGCAAGAGAGTCGGAGATCATCTTGAGAAAGCCCAAGTTCTGGAGGCTTGTGGCAGAATTACAGGAACCCACAGAGAATCTTGTCCTGAGACCATGAAGGTCAGAGCTTCTGAGAGCTCAGGCTTTAGCCCTTCTTGTACAGGGCGCCGGTTTTATGAGTCCGGTCCAGTTTATTATTTACATGAACACCCAGGTATTTGAAACTCTCCAAAGTTTCTATGTCCTACCCCTGGATGTTCATGGAGTATTTAGGTGGGAGTCTTATCCTGAAGTAGATCACCATCTCCATGGTCTTACTGGTGTTAAGACACAGGTGGTTCTTCTCATACCAGTCCACAAAGTTCATGATGACCGATCGATACTCCAGCTGGTTCCCCTCAGAAACACAGGCAATAGTGGCCGAGTCATTGGAGAACTTCTGGAGATGGCAGTGGTCCACATTGGTAGCTGCCATCTTTATAATGGGGATTTTATATTCCCATCATCACTGCAGGCTGAGAGAGGCTCAATGGAGCCCAGTGGATAGGAGCCATATCATTTGGAGTTTCCTGCTCCACGGCACTGACTTAGGTGCCACATCAGGATCACCTAAGCCTTAGGTGATCCTGATGTGGAGGAGGACAGGATGACTTCCTACGAAGGTATAAGTCTGAGAGAGTACCTGAACCGAGGCTGTGATGATGTAAGCCTGTATAAGATGCATAAAAGCATTTACCAGCTGAACCAATGGGACACAGTAACATCCATCAACCTGTTAAGGCGGCACTAATGCGATTTCAAGAAAATTATTGCATAACTAATAAAATTCAATTGAAATATAGAGAAATACATAGTAGCATGAAAATAATACCCCATAGACTCAGATTATACAGTTTAAATGCTAAGAAAGGTGATTTTGGGGTAAGTTGAGTGCATTTAAGATAAATACTAAAACACAGATTGTGACACAGATAAATCAGTCAGAGTTGATTCAGACAAAATACAATTTCTTCAAAAACAAAGGTCTGCAATTCTGTAAACATTTACAAACCTCTTCAGGACTTTTATTTATTTATTTATTTATTTTTGTTGAGGAAATTGTTTATTTTCCTTGGTCTGTCAGCCTATGAATGTATGTCACTGGTTAATAGTTTCAGTAAAAAAAATATTCTCTTCACACAACATATGCTTAGGCACACATAAGCCTATTTCCTGAACTACTTTACAGCTGGAGATTTTCATGGTGTTATTATTTAAATATAACTGAGCAGATTATCTTCAGGCATCTAGAAAGGATCAATCAGACATTTAGAGGTCCAACCTTCCTGAAATCTTGTCTCATTTACTCAGATTTTTTTATCAATATTACATAAGTAGCAATATGTTTGATGTTTGGATTTGAAAACCATGAACAGGCAGCCACATTTTATAATAATCTTGAAAATTCAAAAGGTTATAAATCTATGACTTCATTCTGAACTTACCTACGTTTGGAATTCAAGGCAATAGTGACCAACTTGGGGGGGGAAATGGAAATACATTTCCTGTATCATTTTATTGCTTTAGTAAATGACAAATATTTGTCATAATCCTGACTGCTTTGAAAAAGGACATTTTTGGTCTTATTTAATATCAAACAATGAGAGAAAACATGTTTTCTAACAATATCACTGAAGTACTGAAAAAGACTGCTGAATTAAATATTTTATAGATTAAAGAACCAATCAGATGAGAATAATATCTCACAAAAAGGCCAAATAATGATTTATTTACGTCAAAACAGTGCAGCTAATGAATGAACCACAGAAGTATTCAGCAAAATATTGACCTACTTCATGCATGTTATTCACTCAGGGCAAATAACCACTGGTAGCCTTTTTAACAATGGCCAGAGTAAAGAATCTATGTACCTTAAGGCTAGTTCATAAGTTAGCATACCACACAGATTGTCAACACAGGAACAAATACTTCACTTAAAACTCCTGAAGAGGCTGAGTTGTCTGCATCTGCACAGACAGTGCATGTGCATATGTTCTATGTTGTACTGCAGTCATTCTGTCAATCAATCAATCCGTAGTCAAAATCTCAGTTCTCTATTCTGCATGGAGATCCACTGTGGATGGAAATACACATCACACAAATCCACATACACAGATTCCAACTAAAATTATAATCTTAAATCAAGAGTTATTTTAACTTAGGTGTCTCTATGTGGCCATTAATAATGTAGTATACTTCCCTTCACTCCCAAATCCAAACTTCATCTTTAGCTCTCAAATAAATGACCAGGCTTTTTGTTTTTAGGAAAGTTTAATTCTAAGACAGAGACAAGGTACCAACCTAAGATCTATAAATAACTCATTACTGAAAAGCAAAAATAAAAAAATAAAATAAATCTAAAAATGTACATATCATCCCTTATTAAAACATCAATTAGAAATCTGAGGAGAAAAGTTTGTTGGCAAGTACAAAATAAAGATTTTTGCCACTTTTTTTGCATAGAATATTTAAGTTTCCTAATTGGTCTTCGATAAGTCAAAAGCCTGACCTTCTTTTACACATTTAAAGGACTGAGGATTAAACTGGTCTGGCCACTTCATTAACTAAATGTGCTTTACCTATCCCTTAGTGGTGTTGTCTGTGCGTTTTGCGGCATTCTCCTGCTGGGAGACCCATTTACATCCTGTATTTAGTGTTCTTGTTATAAATAAGAGACTTCTTATCTAACTGATTATGGTGCATGTCCCATTCATTGGCCCCTAAATGCAACAAGGTGATACTATTTATTTACCAATAAAACAGAATAATAACACCTTGGGTCGCATTTAGAAAGCTTGCCTATGCACAAAACAGGGCCTTAAACTGGTATACGCCAATTTCTACACACATATTGTATGCAGATTCTAGAGGCATGAGGGAAATGGGGACATGGATAGTGAAATAGGGAAAAGGAAGCAAAATTGCATCAGAATAGCTCTCTGATTTTCAATATTAGTTCATAGAAATCTTTAATTGTATAATGGCTTTATATGGATCCATGCCCTCCCTGTTCATCACAAATGTGAGACAAAAATAGGTCAGTGCCAACAGCTGGAATATAGAGAATTAGGAAAGGCTAGATGAGCGCGCGGTTCTAAAGAACCACCATTACATATGGTCATTTAATTGATGTGACATTGTTCAAAAATGCTTCCCCCTTCATCCTGACTTGAATATTTAGCGGCAAGGAAATGTCATGGCTGGACTTATTTCACAGACGCTATCCTATCTTAGTACTTTATAGGGACCCACTAAGCTCCTGTATTTTACAAATGTTTATAGGAACATTGTGGCATAATAAGGTGCTGGATTGACATAGCTTCTTATCTATGGAGCAACAGCAATCACTAGCTGGCCTCTTAAGAGCTAACAAATCCAATTAAGTTACATTGTCCTTTGGTGACTGCAGTGTTTGTGCTCTGCAAGAATTTTCTGTCCTTCAGTTTGTTATGCAACTATCTTTTGGGCATCCACCCTCTAGCTAACTTCAGCGATGCATTCATTAATCTATAAAAGAGGAGGAACTCGGTGATCTGCATTTTATCTTTGTGTGACTGATAACTGTTCTAGTTCTATAGCAAAATGATTTACATAATGGAAAATTATATTTATGTATCACAAATAAAGCCCTGTCTGTCTAAAGAAATAAGCCATCATGAACATTTAAAATTATAAATGGCATTTGAGAACTTAATGATGATGGCAGTTATAACTATAACCAAGTCTTCCTTTTCTATGGAATGTCTATATATATTTTCAATCTAAAAAAAAATTAGGAAGAATCACAGTTTCAATAAATAAAAGCTTTTCTCAACTGATTGAAATATTGGATTACCTTCTTGGCATTACATCAGTTGTTGTAAATGCCTGCTAATTACCCCATCAGTTAGGCCAGGTGGGCTGTAGTGGGGAAACACTTTAAACCTGCAGGAAGCTGGACCCTGAAGACCAGGCTTATGAACCACGGTTGTAAACACACACATTTATGCTCACTACTGCCAAAACCCTTTTTTTTAAACTGGTCACCAATTAGAAAGGTGTTGCCAGTGACCTGCAGCTGCAGTCTTGCATTTTAAGGAAGAATTAGGGATAGTCTTAAAAGTAACTCGTTAATCTTACCTTCATTTTTGTTTTTAAAAAAATGTCATCTATTAAGTTTTTGTCTATTTGAGGTGAAAGGTTAGAGTTTTCACCTCTATGACTTTTGTGCATTTACTATGGAGGTGCTGAACTGCAAAAATAGAACAAAATATCTTATTGTTTTTAAAATGTGAGGCAAACATAAATACATGCCAACATTTCCTTAAAAACCACTTGGATAGACGTTAAGTAACCCGAGAAATTATTGCAAACTCCTAGCATTAATTTCTTAAAGACATGTTAAGAAAAAAATTCTGCTTTTTAACAACTAAGAAATAAACACTGATTATGACATCAAAACAAAAAACTATCATAGATACACTAAAACCACAGAAACCAAATCTGACCATTTAATCTGATTAATCTCACCTCCCCAATTAGTCCACCTTTACATAAAATGTTCTGAGGTTAGATGCATAACATTGGAAGCATTTTTAACATTAGATGTGCTTTGAACAATGTAGCCTTTCTGCCTGCTTATCTGAATTTGCTGAATCAGTGTATGACATGCAAAACCAATCTTACTGATAATTTAGAGAAATGTGGGCCATTTCTAATCTGCAGTTTGTTATCTAAGATAATATAATCATGGTTTAGCTTACAATCTCATTTGAAGGGTACACGGTAGGAAGCCTTTGACTTTTTGAAGTACCAAGGAAATGCTGACAACATCCATTCTGCCCAGTAGCCTAAACAACCTCCTTGTTTGCCTGAACCTGTAAGTTCAATCCTAAGAAATGTTTTAAGATCACCGAGGTCACAACCAGGAGTTTGACTAGTTCTTAGAAACTAAAAAACTGAAATTGACAAAATCACGCAAAACACGTGTTAATGTTCAGTCAGATCTAGAAAATGTCTAAATCACAATCCTAATGTCAACAGAATCATGACCAAGCTTGTAAACCAAATATAGGAGCACGGGTACACATCCCAAACTGTAATTTAACGTGTCAATCTACTACTTTATGGCTTTGAGACAACCAGACACCTTCTGCCAAGTCCTCAGTTTTCTCTGACAATGTCCATTCTGCCCGGTAGCGTAAATCGTCCCTTTCATCTCCTGAATCTACCAGCTCAATCCGTAGAAACGTTTCTTTCTCCAAAATAACTGAGGCCAGTCCCAGGTCTGTTGCTTGTCTAGTTCTTGGCAATCTGGGGCAGGACTGGGAAATTCCTCGTCGAGGGGGTGGACCAGTTTTTCCCCCTCTGTTGCTGATGTCCTTTGGTTTTGATAGCTGTGCGTCTTTGTCATCTGAAGCAGAAGAAGTCGAGGAGCTGTCATTGGTCGCGTCGGAGCTGACTGATGACTGTGTGTCTTCGTATTGGTCATGATCCCCTTTGCAGGCAGATTTCCAGCTGTTCTGTCTGCTGTTGGACATCCATCGAAGAGAAAGGCATCTTGTCATAGCAAGCCAGAAGTGTTGAGGTCTAAATATATCAGACCTTCGCTGATTTGAGTCACAAATTACAACATTATTCTCATTTTTCTTCAAATCTGCTGTTGGTTTTGACTCAATCACCTCTTTTGATCCTTCAGGGTAGTTTGGAGCCGATGTTTCTCCTTCCTTTTCATCATCTGTCGAAAGTTGCTGCTGGTCATCCTCAAAGCTGAAAGATCCGCTGAACCTTTGGCTCCTCTTCATGACACACTCTGAATTAACATCTGAATATTCATCTGATGAATCCTTGAACCGTAGTTAATAATTCTCCTCTGATGCACAGGAATACCTCATCCTTTGGCCTCTCTTCATACTTTAACGATCAGTTTAACTCTTATCAGCTGCCCAGTAGTGTCCTTTCTTTAGCTTAAGCCTAATAGATAAAAAAAAACATGGGATATAATCGAAACAAACGCAACAACAGCCACAGCAGTTACGCTACCGTGGCACTTCCTGTCTTACTCTCCGCTTCAGAAAACATTGTTTGGCTATGGAGTTGGGCAGCGATGACACTGTGATGTCATGCACCCACATGCACACACGCGTATGGGCGTACGCACACACACACACACATGCAAACATTTGCACACACAGAGAATCCTGCATGGCTATGTGTTTGCACTCCAGTTGGGTGAGCAATTACTTGCCTTGCAGGGAAGTGATGCCACATTATATGATGTCATACCAAGCTGCAAAGCAGAAGTCTGCAGGAGGGTCAGTGTTTGTGCAGAGACCCAGATGGAAAAATATAGCATACTCAGATCTGACCCAGATATTCAGAGATGAGATGTTTAGTTACAATTATACTCATTTGCATTTATATATGCTGTTATAAGGTATTGCCTACTGTTGTATTCCTTCACAATGGTTGAAAAATAAGTAAATAATATATTTTCAAAATTTCAAAGATTAAAGAAAGCTAACCGACAAAAACCATACAATTTTTATTCCATTGCTTAATTGCTCCTATTAATAGGTTTGGAGTACAATGTAGAAATATTAAAAAAAAAACATGCTAGGGAGTTTAAAGTGACTGTGGCTCAAATTACACGTTTGCTAATTTATATCCCTAATTCATTGCCATTTTATCTAAACTCTTCCTTTTTTTCACCATTATAGAAAACATTTCTAACTGGTGTATTTAAAAGCCATGCAGGAGTTTATTTATTTTTGGAAGTTTGGTTTTCTGTATTGATTTATGATGCTAAAATGCTTTCCTTATCAAACTGCTAATTTATCATTAGGAAATTAATTATCAAATCAAATAAATCAATATCAGTGTAACCCAGCATATTGCTTCATAGTTAAAGATAAAGCACTTGTCTGCGTTTTTAAGTGTTTTATAAACTGGCTCAGAGCTACATGGTAGTCCAGGAGGAGTGAATACTGCAAGTTGATTTCCTTGGATTGCAAAACAAATTTTAATTGGTAAGGTGATTGTGAAGCAATCCAGTGCAGGTTGGCTGATAATATAATGTAACCTGGTCTCAAAGGAAATTAAGTAAAAACCTCTTAGACACTTATATATTGCTGCACCACTTTATTTAGTACATACAAAGTTTAGATTTGTACGACTTTAAGAAAAACATAGATCTTTAAATATTTATATTTTTCTCATTCCATTGTTTCATAGTTTTAAAGCAGGATGTCCCTCCTGTCACAATAAGGACTCAAGCCTTGTTCCCCTGTGTTACATTCTAAGACTTGAACCACTTCCCCATCTGGGGATCTACAGGTGAAGTTCTGGTGGGAGAAACTATTGACCAAGGTCCCTAAACCAGATCTAATTACAGTAGAATGAGTAGGTTTTAGAGAATTACTTTAAAGCACTGGATGTCTGTATGTATACATTTCTTAAAACTGGCTTGAATTGCTGCTGTAGCCGTCTTTCCATACGACAAAAGGTTGGCTACGCAAATACTAAATCTGCAAAATTACAAAAGGGCAAAGAATCTGAATGAGCAGCAACTGATGTAACCTTGAGTTCTAATAATGATTAAATTGAATGAAACGGTTTCATTCTAAATTAATTATATAGTTTTTTTTCTTTTAATCAACAACAATGTGGAATGATAAAAGACTGACTGCAATTCAAGATATTTTCTTTGTTTTTAATTTTGATAAAATATAAAAAATTTAAAGATTTGATATGTAATTCAAGATAGGCACAAGCTTAATAAAACATGACTATTCAGTATTCAGCTGTATAACACTTGTTTTTGTTTTTATTATATGTTGCCAGTCAGTTTAATGAAGAATAAGCTACATTTTAAAACTTAAAAAAACCTTAAGTATAAAAAATACTTAACTGCTAACCATGTGTGCTTTGCAGAACTATATTTTAAAAATGTTTATTTTATACAAATTTAAAAAAAAAAACATTCCAATATTTTATTCCTAAATTGAGAAGGCTAAATGTCCGACCTCACTTCCTCCAGAACTTCAACCAGCTCCTTTGTTTTCTGCCTTTCATTGCTGAACAGACTGATCAATCCAGGTGTGTCTGACAGTTCTTGTCATGGTTACTGAGGTCACACACACACCTGGTCATGCAGTGAAAGACGAAACACAGAAGGTGGCTGAAGTTCAGGAAGTAGGGGAGTTGTGCATATAGTCCATTCAGAGATCATTTTAGAATTCTGTAGTTCACATGTTAAACTGATCTCTGGATAAAATATCCCCCTTGTTACGTAGTTGTAATAATAATATTATGAGTATGTGTTCTTTCTGACACTGGAGAACAAAGCCAGGTTAATAGTGGATGTTGGCTCATTGACTCCCTTTCCTTCCTCTCCATTTATGCCTGTGGAGCCAGCTCAGACATTTCTTTCCAGGCAGTCACCAAGGGCTTACGTCACCTTGGGCAAAAGGACAGCAGCGTGTTCTGACATGCTATCTGACCTTATCACACAGGGAAAGAGCTGCATGCGTTGGAGCTGATAAAGTTGCTGAGTTTCTGTTTGAGAAGAATTCTGCAGACCTTTAATGAACCAGCGTACCTAACCCTTCAAACACATGCAAGGAGTTCATCATCAACCATTGCAAATAAAATTCCAAGTTATTTGAAAATTAGTAACTAAATGCAATCTTTACAGTCCGAAAACCATTTGGCGATCCATTAAGTACCATGACAGTTTAACTTGCAACAGCCAAGATATTATTTTAATAGTATTTACTCGTTTGCTCACAAATCAATGACATATTTACTCTCAGCAGATAAGATGATCAATGACTGATGATTTAGCTCAGCTTTTGATACAACTTTATGCGTTTTTTGTATAGAAAGACTGGCAGATGTAGAACATTTTACATAGGAAAGCAAAGGAGGCTCAACGTGTCTAGGCAGGGTGGCAATACTGGATCTTCTAATTGAAATACGTAAGTAAATATCTAATATGTAAATGCAATCAACTTAAAATTCAAAAAGCACATAACAGCTTTGTATATGCCCTTTTGCTTTTAAATAACAAACGACAAATTCTCTGCATGGGTTAAGCAAGGAAAACAAATGTTTCATTTAATACAATAAAATACAAGAGAAATTCAGTAAAATAACTTAAATAATCTCAGCTGCATCTTGTAGGAGAACCTGATAGCTGTGCTGAGCAGCAAAATGTCTCACAAAGTGAACCAAACCAAATATCTATGCAATTAAATTTATACGGATCATAAATACATGGTGGTCAGTTTGATAGGCTGGATAATTTAATCTTCGCCTTTTACTTTAAAATAATTTTCCTAATTTTTTCAGCTGCTGCACTTTCAGTGACTTCCCTCACCTTTGACCCTGCTGTCCATCATTCTTCGTTCCTCTAATCTTACTTCTCATTCCTCACTTTTGGCATAAAAAATAAAAAAATTCTCCACTTTTATATGTCGTTTTCATCTGCAATGTGTACGCATCAAGACTTGAAAAGATTAGCCCATTTAAAGCTAAAAGTGAATAACAATATGAATCCAGAAAATAATTATTCCATTCACACAGTTCAAACAAGTAGTTCTATTTAAAAAAATAAATAAAAATAGAATCCTTGTTGCAACTAATTTGTTATTTATATACTATATGTGATATAAAATATGTATTAGAGTATAAATTATATATTTTGGGTAAGTTAATATTTAATTTCAAGGCTGTAAGGGTATTTTGGACAAACAAGCAATCAGTAATTACAATTATCTTTATGACAAAAGTAGGGGTTTATACAAGGATGGACCCCTTGTGGATCCTGCTATGTATAAATATATATATGTGTGAAAAGTAAACCATTATACAAACCAATATTTTTTTAACCCCTACAAACAAGGTAGAAAGGTTATGTTGTTTTTTTTGGCAAGTTGCTAAGCTTGCTATTGAACAGTGTGTCCTGCAAATATTAATCTATCCTTCTGGGTCACAAACATGCTGCGCACTGTTTTTTTTATTGTTGTGAAACAGGCTGTAGTAAACACATGGTCATTCTCTGCATTTCCAAGATTAATCAAACATTCTAGTTTTTTTTAACTAAATCGGAGTTTCATTTATTACTCAGTTATACTGAGGATTACTGAACAGAACATCTTCATTGAGATTTTACACCATGGCTCTTTATAGTTGTCTAAGTGCATCTTTGTCAAAGTATTCATGCTTATTTCAACTTTCATGTTCTTTTTATTTGATGTTGATTTTTTTTTTGTTAATATAAATCTAAAATGGGTGCTCTGCATTTGCCTTTATCTCAGTTTACTCTAAGTTCCCCCCTAAAAAAATCTAGTGCAAACAATGGCCTTTAGAAGACGGTTGGTTATAATGGCACCTGAACTGATATATATATAGATGTGGCACTCAGTCAGCTAGTTAAACCACTTCTAGTCACACACTTGACAAATCTGGCTTTTATCAATCGTAACTTTTTCTAGTTTACCAGAACCCCCAAAAAACATGTGGAACAAAGTGCGGTGTGACAGATTTTGAGCGTATCTCAAGACACCGTGTGGGCAGGAAACTGCCAGTGCAGATGATTCTGAGCATACTGAAACCTAGTCCTGGAATCACTCTGCTGCCAGGAAGATTTCCATCAACAGGGACAGGGAAGATGTTCAGATTTGATGCAATGATAGACAGATTTACATACAGGGTGTTCTAGAGAGCAACATCTTACTAAAGGGAGTCAGACTAGGGAAAATGTTCACCTTCCAGCAAGATAACAACTCTGGACATATTTTCAGAGATACAAGTCAATGCTTTTAAAGCATATTCCTATTAAAGAATGACCCAATCCAAGGTCAGAGGTATATTAAATGAGAATATATGGCAAGACTAATGATATACTGTAATGCTAATGCTCTCTGTTTAAACTGATGCAGCTTGATCCATTTTACAAAGAATAATGGCCATTTTATTTATATAAAGCTGGGTGACACAAATTCCAAAATATTTGAAGCTGAAAGTTTATTAAAAGGTGGGACTAAAAGGTATGGAAGCATTTGTGGAGAAAAAAACAACTTTTCTTCAGTATAACAGTTATGTAATTGAAGTGGGTCTATGATAGGAAGTCCTGGTGAATTAGTATATGGATGTAAAGTTAGAAAAAATGATGGAGGCTTGAAATATTTTCATAAGGCACATAGTTTTTTTTTTTAGGGTGTCCTTTTGTTATATCTGAATCAAACAGGCTAACCAAGGAATGCAGCTGTGAAAAGAGTGCAAATATATTGCAGAGGCAGTCTGTCTCCACTCTAAATTGTTCTCTGGCAAACAAATGATAAGCTTGGCTGAATACCATGCCCTCCATGGTTTTAAGTGGAGGACTGCTCTTCCCTTCACTTTCCTTGGCTGGTTTGCCTTCATCGCAATGCAGTGCTGCTGAATAATATATGATAAAACAGTCACTGTTGTGGATGCAATGATGCAGAACACATACTGAAATAAGGTCACAGAAATATTAGTTGCCAAAATTAGTAACACTTAAGCTCCATGGTTGGAAGCACTATTAACATTTTTTAATTCTCTGCAAATCACAAAAGACAGCGCCGCACTTTACAGGATAAAGTCTGAAATTGTTGCGTTTTTTATGAAAATGACAAATTTAGAAAAGATTAAAGTTGTTGTGTTCCTCAAGTACACTGGAAAAAAAAATCTAAATCTAGATTAGTCATTTTTTCTTAAAATAAGTGCATTTGTCCTTGGATTGAGGAGAGAAAAGAGACATTTTGCCAATGGAACAAGACAAGAAAAACACAATTGCATTGTCTTATTTCAAGTGCTTATTATCTAATTATCTTAATATAATAGTAAAAATACTAACTCCATTGGCAAACTCATTTCATTTACCTAATCAAATTAAGGGTAAATACACTTAATTAAGGAAATTTTTACTTATTTCTAGATCATTTTTCCAGTGTAGTGACAGAGGGCTGGGGAGGAAGCTGGGCTAAATTGTAATGAAAATAAAATATTCATAAAAGCCTTGGGTTGCAGAAAAAAGGTGAAGTGGGAAGTTACCACGCAAGTACTGAAACTATTTTTTGAACCGTAACCTTATAAATGATTAACAAAAAAATCCTGAAAGCCTTTAAACTTACCCTGAAGTGCTCTGGATGGAATTTCTCATTTATTATTTTCAGGTGTGCAACTAAAACTGCAACTGAGCCACCACTAGGGGGCAGACTGACTCTCAAACATGAAATAAACTACAGACTCCACATTGCGGATGTAACAACACTTTCAATTGGCTAAGGTGGATTCTACGAGCGTTGATAAAGCGTTGATGATTGGATACCCGTTAAGTAGGCGGAGCTATAAGACTGTTTCATTGATATTACTTCCAGCTGAGGGGGAGCAGATTAGCCACAGTAGTGAACGGTGATGAGAAAGTGATGACGGCTTGATGTTTAGGTTTTTAAAAGAAGGCAAGAGAATCGTGTTGTTGTTTTAAAGGGTGGCTGACCAAAGACTTTACAAAACACGAAGCCAAAAAATGCTTTGCCACGTTACTCGCCCGGACTCGGTGGTGATGGAAGTGGAAGTTGACGCGAAGGCGAACGGAGAAGACTGTCTTAATAAGGTAAGACTGCTGTTAAAACATCTAATGCACAGATATGGTTTGTGTGGGACCTTTTTAAAAAATAAAAAAGAATAAAACGCGCTGTCACATTCGGACGAAGCTGTTATTATGCCTTCCTATCTTTAAATCTCCCTTTTTAAGCATTACTGTGATGAATTTATTCTGTTACGAATTGAACTTCCTATTAGAAAAACATACTTTTTTTAAACAGTAAAGTATTATTTGTGTTGTGAATATAAGTTTGTGTCGGTGCAGAAATGTTTTCACGTGTTAAACTCTTCCTGTGTTGCCAAAAGCAGATGGCTCCGGCAGAGGTTACTACAGGTCATTGTGTTTTGCACGCGCTCATCATTTAAACTCAGCCTTATTAGGCTTCAGCATCTGTGGGAAAACATGCTCCTATAAACTAAAATGAGATCTTAACTAAATAGATCTTATAAGTTCAGGAACTCTTATGCTTTTAAATGGGAATATAAACAAACATGTGTTGAAGCTATTCCACTCTATATGACTATGAAATTAAATGTAAAAATCCACTGGATTAAGTCTGGTTTAATCTGTTAACTTTTTTTTAAAGATTCATACCTCCATTAAAGTGATTAATTGAAATTAAAAAACATTTTCTCTATTTACCATTAAACTATTTCCACACCATGCTTGCTGAGTTATAACTCATAAAGTTGTCAGGGCTCGGTTTAATGCCTCATAGTGCATGAAACCAGTTTTTCAGACTGTAAAATCGTCTAAATTCCTGGCAGATGGGTTTGTTTTTACTGATCTATAAATGGCTGCAGGCATCATCACTTTTAGTTCCCTCCATCAGGTCCATATTCTCACTAAAAACAAATTTCCTCGAAGCAAAAGAAACTTCATGGATTATTTAAATAAGAATATGTATTGATTTAGGCTTAAATAATTTATCAAAAACAACTTGTAAGCTCTGTATTGAAAGGAAATGTAAGGTCAGACTAAATAAAACATTTTCTACCCTCTTAGTTCTCTTATGTTGGTTTTTAATTGATTTCATTTTAGTTTAATCTGTACTTGACTCCTGCTGTATTGCTGAGTACTGTGAAGTTTAGAAAAGCAGCATGTTGTAAATTGTTATGCATCTTAATGTGGTATAAGCTTTGCTGTCAAACAATTTAATTAGGATTAATCTGAATCTAAACTGAATTTTATTTGGGTCCCTCTCTGCTAAAGAAGCAGCAGTTGCCTCAGCTTTGCTACTACTAAAATAAAAATGGCGTATTTTGTATGCAGGGCATATTCCCAACTTGCTGCCAGTAACAAATGGGTATTATCTCTGCCTGCAGGCTTTCTAGAGATGTTCTCCTGTCGTTATGTATGACATGACCATCCGTGCTACGGTTAGGGGTGGGATAGATTTTGATGAGCCTCCTTGAGAGGATTTGAGTTGTATCCCTTAGAAGTAAACCTTCTAGAATCACAGAAGTTACTTGATATGTTTGCAGTCTCCCTCTTTTTGCCTGGTTTGTCTGTTTAATGTTGGTTTTAATGCAGATTTTTCCCTTTTTGTGATCTAATCTCCTTTTTACCTCGTTGCAGGTTTGCAGAAAGTTGGGCATCATTGAAGTGGACTACTTTGGGTTGCAGTTTACTGGCAGCAAAGGAGAGAATTTGTGGCTGAATCTGAGGAACCGCATCTGCCAGCAGATGGATAACGTGACACCCTGTCGGCTGAGGCTGCGGGTCAAGTTTTTTGTGGAACCCCATCTCATCCTGCAGGAGCAGACAAGGTACGGCTGATGTTTCTGGTTGTGATAAGCGTTCCTTACTGAAATATGCAAATCGTTTTTTACATTTCTCAATCCAAACATTGAGTTACAAATGTTTTTTATTTAACTTTATAAAAGTTTTAACCGGTTAATTTGGCGAAATACACTTGAGGTTGATGTAACTTGTTTTGCTGGGAACACTTTGTTTGGGGGGGGGGGCAGGGGGTGACACTTGGCTGCCTGCTCTCTGACCTTCACTAGATTAGAGGTGGCTATCTAGATAGCTGATGTTTGCTGAGAACATTGGGTTGTTTAAAACCATCACATTAAAGGCGTGAAGCTGCTGCATAACTGTGAAATGGATGCATTGATCTGCATTTCCCAGCTGCATGCGGGTCTGGTTTCATGCAAGCAACCTCAAATCAGATGTCATATTTTTTTTTTTTACCTGTTGGTATATTTTTTTAATGTATCTTTAAGAAAAAACAAACGTATCGCCTTTTTCAGAAGCCTATTTGTTGTAACTCCTGTTGCAGCTTCTGCCGTCACCTTTCACCCAGTTCAGTTACAGCGCTTCCCCACATGAGCTGGTCTGACAGCAAGATGAGTGGACGTGACTCATGAAACAGATCAGGCTAGACATTTACTTGCCTGTAGGCCACTTTCCATGTAGTTTTGTCATCTTCTTGGTAAATGCATATCTGTGATCTGTTTCGTTCTTTTATGTTTACATGCATGTGCGCTGGAAAAAAACTAAAAATAACATTGCTGCAGTTTATTAGCAAAGCTAGTTTCATTGTGAATCGGGCGGCCATTACTGATACACCCTTATATGCCTGCTTGCATAACTTGCCAAATAACATAGAGCTGCTTATATAAGCTGCTGCCACGTAAAGCCCCACTGGTCACTTTAGAGCTCGAACAGATTGAGGTTTATTCTCAATTTAACATTTGGATAGGAGCTGGTAATGCAATGACGAAAATTCATGGTGATAATTTTTTTTATGGAGGGTTTTATTATTTGTAACGGGTTTTATTTGTATTCCCTGTAAAATAATGCAGATCCCTTTTTTTTTTTTTTTTTTTTTTTTTTTTTTTTCTCATTTTTGCTGTTGCCAACATTGGATCACCTCCAGCTAAGGTTTCTGTGGCAGCTGTCACTCCTGAAATGCCCCACATAAGCTTATTATATTAGAGCCTCTTTTTGCCCACTCATTTCTACTTTTTTTTTTTTTATCCATTTCATTTCTTGCTTTAAACACCTTTTAAAGAAATAATTATCACATTTTCTTTTTCACTCCAACATCATGCTTGTTTTATAAATTCCATTTTTGCCAAGAAACCAAGATTGAGGTGATTTTATTATCAGATTTTATCATGTTTGTTTAAAAGGGAAAAAAAAGATCAAGCAACTCTTTTTTGTTCTTTTTTTTTTTTTTTTTTTTTCTGGTCAAAGGAAACTGATCGCCAACCCTCAGTGACCACATCCATTATTTGCATCACTAAACACTCTAGAGACTCCTAAGATTTAAATATGTTAAACATTTTCTTTCTTTATTGGTAACATTTAACACTCTGTCCAGGCAAGCATTCGGGCGCCTTAAAATTAAGTTTTGCATGAGACCTTATTGCAACGCCTTTGCACTAAAACTACTTTAAACTTCAACTAAGAGAGAAACGTGCCTAGAATGTCTTTTGACAAAGAAAAAGCCTGCCCTAAACTGCAGGGAAAATTGAGCAGATGCATTTTTTTAGATTTGTCATGGGACGGCATCATCTATTATATAAACTCAAACAGGCCAAATACTGAGATGACTCGTTTTGTCTCTGGTCTTGTGACAGGCTATCGATCTGAAGAAAAGCTCTTTGAATCATACAGACACAGAGCCGTATGAGATACTTGTAGTATTAAAATGTCACAAATTGACTTTGTGGTATTAATGCATAATAAACAGTATATTATTGAATTTGATATTTGCTTATGTTTATACAGATTAGCTAATATTTTCATCAGCTGTAAAAACAATAACCTGCTAATTTCCATAAATCTAAAGAACATCAAATTAAAATAATTTGTTTAAATTATGCCATTCCATTTGATTTCTAGTAAAAGGTTTACTATGCTGATGTTGGCAGATTATTTAGCTAGCCTGCCATCTACTAACCTTTATTGTAAAATGATGCCTTTTTATTGGTGGGTTTTATTTCCACTGCATGACTGTCGTGTTTTTGAAACTGGAACCATTTCCTAATACCGAGAGAACAATCCAGTGTCCCTCTTTCAGTCGACCGTCCGGAGTGCAGCAAATGATGCAGAGCTTTGCAGCATTTTCTGCAGAACCAGATCCTGGTAATCTGTTCTGGCCCCGTGTGCACACACCATGATCTCACCAGCCTTTAAGATCTTAGAGCTGTCAAAAACATACCTTCTATGTTTAAATGAAAATGCTTTTCTCACGCACTTCTGAAATGTTTCAGTTTTTTTTGTTTTTTTTACTCTCCCAGTACTGAGAACTAGCAGTTTTATTTATTCAAAAACACAACCTTGGCTGTAATTATGGTTTTACTAGCCTGTGACCCATGCAGCTCACAAATGGCCTCTTTGTTTTATCGCTACGTGGCTTTTCACTTCAGTTTGTCACAGTGCAAAAGCACATGTGTTAAACAGTGCCTGGAATTAATGTGGCTCTACTTTTATCTTCAATTGCTCATTTACACGTTTCTTCACACTCCACCCACAAGTGTTCCAGAAGTTGTTGAACAGAGGTAACTATGGGTCATTGACTGGGAGTAACCTCGCTGCTCAATAGCTGCTAGCAGCAAGTTATTTGACTAGCTCACAAACCACATTGTTGGGAGTCCAACCGCTGTGGTTAGAAAGTCGAATGCTGATTGGCTGAATGTAGAGCGGTCTTTGAAGCAGCGGTGTTGAGTTTCAGTTTGTGGGGACTCTTTGTTCCTGTTTTAAAAACTGACTTTCTCAGTTTGACAGTAAATAGGGGCAGAAAACATTAAAACAAGGCACCGCTTACAGACAGTTGAGTTAATCTTTTATTTTTGTGTTGTTTTGCAAGCGAACATGCAGAAATGTAGGCATCTGAATCTAAAGCCTTAGGCACTTGCAGGCAGAGGAAGAAAAAAAAGTAACCTGAGTACTTGCATTCTTGTGGGACTTTAAATCTTATGCCCTCTAATGAATTATCCTATTAAAACTTTAATTGTGCTTTATCTCTTTAAAGGATAACACGGTGAACAGTATACTCCAGTAAAAGTAGGGCAGGAGGCTCTGGCCTCAACACAGACTTCCTGGCATTCAGTCTGTGTTGTGTTGCAGGCTGCCTAGAGAATAAAGGCAACGCTGTGACTGTAAGAAGTACACGTGCGCATGTTTTTCTCAGAACATTGCTTCTTGATCCTGTAAATAAAATAACTGGGCCATGAAGAGAAGAAACTGATTTGTTCTGCTTTATTGCGAGCAAAGTTTAGAGACTGGGTGAGCCAGTTATTCATAGCATTGCTCACTCCATTAAAAATGGCTGGAAAATAACTTTATGACTGTTATTTCCTTAATACTATGGAAGTTGCATTAAAAAAAATATAATTAAGTCAGTTCTGTACTATTTAAAGAAAATGCTCTCACACCAACCTGTTTTAGATTTTTATACTTGGTGTTCAAAATGTCCGACTTTGGAAGGAGCCAAAGCATCAGTGTACCACCCAGTCTTTGTATTTAGCACCGTAATAGAATAGAATAACCGCTCATGGTATTGCAGTATTTAGATTCCCCTTTTTAGGGCACAGTGAGATTAAGAGGTGCTAAAACAATAAAGCTCTTTATGATGGGGCTTTATCTAGTTGTGACAAAGTCTGCTGATCTAACTTTTATTCCCCTTGGTTTTGATAGTAATCTCTTGCCCTAAATAAAAAAAATAAAAAATGTGTGTGTGTATATTAATATCCAAAGCTGATACTACATCCCATGTTTTAAGTTTCCATTAAGTTGAGGCAAATATCACACAACAGTGTAGGGACAAGTGAGTTGGTGGCACTGATTCTTTAGTACTTGATATTCCTTAGAAAGTTCTGGCTGTGTTATTTTTATCATTTAAAATATATCTAATTATGGAAATGGTATAAATGAACTTCATTTATTTTTTTGTTACTTGTATGAATCTAAATTAAGAATCTCATGGCTTTTTGGCAGAACCACAATTTGTTCCTTGACTTCATAACAAGATTTGTAAGAGTTTTGTTGATCTGATTATCTCTGCAGCAGGGCCCTGAAAGTGGATTTTTTTTTTTTTTTTTTTTTTCTCCAAAAAATGTGCACGTGTATATTGCAAGTCAGAAGTTGAACAGTAACCATGGGTAATTTCAGGCTTGTCAGAGATAACACTCATTCTTTCCCTTTCCTGAAACTAAACCCTGGTCTGTGACCAATAGTAACCTTGTCAATCTTCATGTGAACTAGAGTAACCTCTACGTCTTGCCCTGTAGTTACCTTTTTAACCAACAACCTGTTAACTCCCAGTCAGGTTGGCCCCTATTGTTTGCATCATGCAGGTATTTCACGAGCGGCGCTCCGTCACATGTTGCCTGCTGGGCCTCATACAATGGAGCTCAGTGTTTGTGTGTTGGAGGGAATGGGATGTTTAACACCATATCAAAGCCCTGTTTGTTATGCCTGAGGCTACTCGGCCATGGGGGCTTGGCTGTTACAGTCTGGCTCTCGCAGAGTTCGGTGTGCGCTGACATTGTTTGTGTGCCTCTCGGCTGCTGTTGATGCTACTTGGAAGCTCTTGGTTGAGGTGTGTCCTTGTTGTGATGTGAAACGGTTGTTTAGTCACGAGGTGTGGGCTTGCTAATCCTGTAAGATGACAAAAGGGACAAAACAACTTATGAATTTCCGACTTTCATCTTCCTTAAGATGTATTTTTGTTTTACAATTTTAAAACTTGATAAGCGAAGTGCTGCTTTTCTAAGACTTTTTGATGACCTCCTGTCCCAGTATGACCTGGTTTTGCAGAAATGGAAAATATTATTAAACCCATCATGCTTCTGAGCTGTTTAGCCCAGGGGGGTGGTTTCTTTTTAGATGAAAAACGAAGCAGGTCAAGGCACTGTTATTTCAAACTGCTGCAACAAGATGTTGATGTAGTAAGATGGTAAAAGGGTTTTAAAGTGGAGTTCACAATGCAGGCAGGTTAAGACGGGCCTCTAATCCTCTTTAGGTCACTGAGGCATAGGTCATCTGACTGAAGGATGTGCAAGGCTACCTAACGTCTGTTTTCCTTAAGATATACGTAATGATTTAGTCAGTCAGTGGGTTGCTTCTGTTGCCTCCTGCAGCTAGAAGTTGTTCCCAACATCTTCTGTTTGAAAACAATGGAAAGGCCCACCGTTTTCTCAAAAGAGGCTGTTTGGTGTTCCCATCAGGATTTCCAGGCACAGTTTTTTTTTAAAGTTGTACCTTTTAGGGACTGGAACAGTTAAGCAAAACTATCCGTAAGATTAAAAAAATATTTTAAAAAGTGAAATTGGGGAAATTAGTCTAGTGTTTCCTCCTTTACATGTTCCGTAAAACTCTTACTTTCTGGGATGAGATGCTAACCAGATGTAGAGTATTTAGTGGAAGTGGGCTAGGAAGTGAAACTGGACTGTTTTTACTTTGACTCTGTTTAAAGTTATAACCAAGAAGACTGAACATGCAGGCTCATGTTCTCCATTTTGTGTTTGTGTTCCTCAGACACCTGTTCTTCATGCATGTGAAGGACGACCTCCACAGTGGACACCTTCGGATGTGCTCCGAACAGGCAGAGGAGCTAAGTGCTCTGCTGGCACAGGCAGAGTTCGGAGACTACAACCAAAACACGGCTCAGTACTGGTATTCAGAGTTGTGTGGAGAGGAGCCAGACACTGCTACCATGAACAGGTACAAACCACTCGGTCCAACTCAGAGACTTGACAGAAATCTGTGCAGTGAAAGCGATAAGCTGCTGTGATCAACTTTTAGTTTAATTACAACCATGACCTTCTTGAGGCAGTCTGCCTACTGTAACATGTTAAAGCAAATTGAATAAACTGCATGACGAGAGTAAAAAAGCTTATGTAGGGTTAATGACAGAACCATTTAATCACATGCTCTATAAAAAAAAAAAAAAACAGCCAGAGCCACTGAACAAACACAGCTGCTGACAAGAGATCAGATAACGTCTATTTTTGCATCCTACCTCTGGCAGATCTTCTGCTGCAAAGCTTTATCTATTAAGCCACTGTTTTTGTGTGAAAACATGAACTCTTGTTGCATAACTGTCAAACAAGAGTGAAACTCATCACTCCTACTGTCCCTCAGTGGTTATTCATGTCTTCTACCTCTGTAGCTCTTTTCAAGTGATATTAGTTTTAGCTGCTCAGTTTACACCAACTTATCTTCTGAATGTTCTGACATTTATCTCCACCTTAAGCTCAATGCCGCACCGTTTGTCTCAATTTCTTTCTTTCTGAAGGATTCAGACTAAAAGAAGCTTTTTGGCACTGGTCTGTATGACGATCATGTGAACTAACCTTGAGCATAATTAGACAACATCACTTTATTTGCACAAAGAAACGGCAAATGAAAAAGGTTGAGTTTCTTATAGCCAACATTTGACTTATTAGGTATTCTATATTGTTGCAAACACAATTGCTAACCTTGATATAAAGCTATTATTAGCTTGTTAATAAGTCTCAGTATTGTTCCTGTTGCCTACCAGCAGCCGGTGTTCTGTCAGACCAGCAAATTTATTTATCCCTTTAGTTTTGTATGAAAAATACACTTTAAACTACTTCAATGGGTGTCATGTACAAACAAACTATTTAATTGCTTTTTGGCGTTTTGAAGCGTATGGCGATCTGACCTTAAATTGTTTTTGTACCCGACTAAAGGCATACACGCCCGTTGAGGTAATTTAAAGTCACAAATCTGACATCTTGCGCATGCGTATTGGCAATAGGTATACTGGTATGACGGGGTATGTTGATTTGACTAAACAGCGGCTGCTCTAACATGCTAAAAGTTCAACCAGTTTTATACCAAGTTGGTTTAAAACTGGTTGCTGTTTAGCTTTCACAACAGATTTTCATTAAACATTCCAATAGATTCCTTTAAAACGTATAACCAGCTGTGTGCATCAAAAGATGCTGGGAAGACTTCCTCACTCTTATGCTTTATATACTAAGGGTCTTGGTCAGTTGCATTCTTAAGCCTTTTAGTGTAAATAATCAAAGTTGATCCAGCTTTTTCCTCACTGCTTTGCACTTTATTTCTCCTACAGCATTGTCTCCAGACACAAAGCTTTAGAGGGTTTCAGCCAGGCCTCAGTAGAGTACCAGGCCCTGCAGCTCATCTCTGCCTTGGAGCATTACGGCGTGGAGTGGCACTGGGCTCGGGATGCAAATGGTCAGCGCTTGGCTATTGGAGTCGGGCCAGAGGGGATCGCCATTTGTAAGGAGGACTTCAGTCTAGTTAACAGGTAAATTCGGCCATAATATCACAGATATACATTTGACATCCCTTCTTTAAAAATGTCACTTCTTACAGTTAAATATGAATTTCTTTTTTTTTCTTATTTTAGAGTGAGCTATCCCATCATCCAGATTGCCACGCAGTCGGGGAAAAGTGTCTACCTAACTGTAACAAAGGACACAAACGACAGCGTGGTTCTTTTATTCAAGTTGATCAGCAACCGGGCAGCAAGCGGTCTGTACCGAGCCATCACAGAGACGCACGCCTTCTACAGGTGAGATCAGCTCAACTGTGACCGTACTCAACCCCAGGCTGCGCCGCGATGGTTAAACTAACAAATGTCCCTTTTGATGAATACATTGTCACAGAACCGGTTTGAGTCATGAAAGATAAGCCTGGAAATAAACTTTATCTTTAAGCCAAGAAAACGCCTAGCATTAATTTTTAACCCTGCTGCTCTGCTTATTGCTGACTTTAATATGGTTGTTTGGGAGCAGTCTGTTAGTCATTCACCTAAAGAAGTGAACATTTGCCAATAAAACATGACTGATGGTGATAAACACTTGAAATGTGCTCAGATGAGCACAGTGTCATGCATCCTTACACATTTACTAGATGTCATGTGAAGGCATATTGAAGCCAGGGAAACGGGTTATTGTCCCAAAACTGTTAACAGAATATTATTCCATAAAACTGGAAGTATTGAATAACTGAAACTAAATTTTAGCTTCTAAATTTTGAGTTTATTTGCATGTCAAAAATGCTAATCACATTTATTTGTCTCCTCAGGTGTGATACAGTTACCAATGCAGTGATGATGCAGTACAGCAGAGACTTTAAGGGCCACCTGGCTTCTCTATTCCTGAATGAAAACATCAATGTGGGCAAGAAATACGTCTTTGACATCAGAAGAACCTCCAAGGAAGTGTACGATCACGCTCGCCGTGCGCTGTACAACGCTGGCGTTGCAGACTTGGCGTCCCGCTCGGAGAGCAGCCTGCGCTCTTCTCCTTCCAGCTCCCCATCCAGGGACAGCCAGCAGGACAAGGAGCTGGACTGCAGCAGCTGCCAGCAGAGCCGTGCCCTGCAGGAACGGCTGCAGAAACTCAAAGAAGCCCTGCTGTGCATGTTGTGTTGCGAGGAGGAGATAGACGCAGCTTTTTGTCCCTGTGGCCACATGGTGTGCTGCCAGAACTGTGCAAATCAGCTGCAGGTGAGACTGCTCTCTATTCTTGGAGATGTTGATTAACTTTCTAAGTGCTGTGAATGAAAAAGCTTTTTATATTAAAGCTATGCTCACTTTGCTCTGGCTCAGTTTATCACTCTTATGCTGAGATTTTGCAATTTCCCTAAAAGATTCTAATTACGTTTCAGCTCCTCGGTCTTATCCTTTTATGGTGCTTTTAACAACTTCCAGAGGCTTGCTTAAACTCTCGATGACCTGATTGTCCCCTCATTTAATCAGCTAAATGCGTCCGTCTTTGTGAAGGCTGATTTTTGTGCACGTGTGCGAGAGAGTTTGTCTTCTAAAGGGATTACAGCAGCCAGGCAAATCTCACCATTAGCTGAGCTGGAAACATGACCCAGCTACTGTAGGGGGGAATGAGTTGGCCACAGGAAGAACGTCAAACTTGTTTTAGTTTTTACCCTTCCTAATGCTTTGGAATACACTTCTGGGAGCAGCATTTACCTTAGTCTTAATTGTGTATACTGTCAATAATGCAACTAGGGAGGTTCATGGTGATTATCAGTAGCACAGTTATGGTTTAGAACGACAATTAAGAGATTTTTTTTTTTCTCCATTCAGTACTAAGGCTAAGATGTATAGAGCCATGCAAAAGTTTTCCTTTCGGGTGAAAAAATGAAATGAGTTCTGTCAGCGTTTATCACAGATGAGACAGATTTTTTTTTGTGAAAAGTTAGCATATGCAGATCCTGACATTTGTGCTCGTTCTGCAAAAATCAGTGAAGCTCCAAAGGATTTACAGATTCACTGGATTCAGGACTGAACTCCACCTCATTAGTTTAAGTGAAGTTAGTGAAGTGAGTTAGACATTTCCTGGGGTTTCCTTGCGCTTTGATTCTCATTTGAAATTTAAGTCCTTTCCAGGAAAAGATTGATTCAGTTTGGTAATTGGTTGCACTGAATTGTATTGGTGCAAAGTGGGCTAGAGAGGCATACAAAATTCACTTAAACTGAGTTAACTTTTGCCTACTGTTGATATTTAGTGTCTATGAGCTTTTACCAGATGAACCCCTTCACAAGCTTTAATAAAAATGGTATTTTTATTAAAGCTTGTGAAGGGCTGGTGGTTATGAAAGCTTTAAACCACTGGAATTGAAATTCATGTGTTTAGGACTTGTGGATGAATGACTAAACGTTGTCTCCCTTCCCTCAGCTGTGTCCGGTGTGTCGGTCAGAGGTGGAGCATGTCCAGCACGTCTACCTGCCCACCTGCACCAGCCTCCTCAGCCTGACGCTAAACGACAACCACCATCATCGCAGCAGCGTTCCCACTCCCATCCACAGGGACACAGACTCTCCCGACAGCTGCTCCACCACGGAGTATGAACACAAGCTCTGCCATGCGTAAAGACTTGAGAAACTCCCCACAACTCCACTATGGACACTTTAAACTCCAGCAGCAGAATTTCACAAAGAAACATGCCTCATTAATTCATACTCCACACCTTTGGATTACTCCGAGCATTTTTATTTTTTTTTTTCCCCACATTGTCAAACACCCCAGTTGGATTCTTTTTTTTAGATCTTGCTCTTATTGTTAAATTATGGTATCAGTTGATCTGATACTGAATTATAATCATTGCAGTTGTTTTTTTTTCAATTGCATTTCTTGGCTCATGGCTCCAGAAATCTTTTTTTGTTTTTTAAGAGTAGCTAACCATGATGGTGGTTTGATTTGTAAGTTATATTTTAATGTTTCTGAATATTTTTTTTTAAACTCTTGTTTTACTTTACAGATTTTATTTTGGGGTGTAGTAGAGCGCGTTGGAGTTTTGTCTTTTTTTTTTCTCCCCAAACACAATAAGGAGTATTTAGACTAAGCATCCTTGCTGCCAAATACATTTCTGGATACTAATTGGTTATAAAAGTCAGTAAGAGCACCACGCTCTTGTCCAACACTCCCTGAACAGTTTAACTCCAAAACTCTGCTTAATTATAGAGTAAAATATGGAAACTGGTTCTTACAAAAACTAAAATTGGCCCAAAGTGCAAGCTGCTTCTTCTAAATAGTCTGTGATAAATTTGTCTTCAGGATTTTATTAGTTTATTTTCTTGGATATTTTAAAGGGTACTTGGAGATATTTGTGCAATACTTGCTTGTTTCGCCAAGCTTTTCGTCGTCTGTTTTATTTAAATTCAAAGACTATTTAATGCAAAAAGTGTCACTTTATAAAGTTTTTCATGTCCATTGGGAGGTTTGCCATAATGTAGCAGCAAACCTTTTCTTTTCCTTTTCTTAACTTTTTTTTTTCAGACATTTTGTATTTCTTATAAAGAAAAATGTAGTTTCTGTAATGTGGACAAGGTTGAGTTCAGTCACTGCAGGGGGAGGACTTTAGTTCTCTAAATAGTGATTTGTTTCTGTTTTCTGAAGCAAATGCCACAGTTTTCTGTAAATTAACTCAAAGTGAAGGCTTTTTTTGTGAACACTTTGCTTTTTAAATATGAGAAAGTATTAATAAAGATTTTTTTTTAAGAAAAAAAACTAATCTGTCACTCTTTCATGCTGCCTTGTGGGGAGTCTGGAATATTTAGTGCTGAGGGGAGAGTATAGGTCCACATCGATCAGAGGAAATTAAAGTTTTTCATTGAAGAAAAACACCTTTTTGTAGCTTCTATGAATACGTTTTAAGTTATACATGCACGTTAAAATCTCTGAAACGAATGCAACTGGTTTCTATTTTTCAATTGAATATAGTTCTGGGAATGATGTCTCAGAGCTACATGACAGCCCAACAGATTTTCTGTCACAAGCAGACCAAAATGACTGTTGCCATAAAGGTTCAGCTTTGTATTTTTATATGGAACTTTATTGAAAATTATTTGGGGATCAAATTTGAATACAACAGAGCGGATAAAAAAACTAAGATGGAAAGAGACAAGATAGGGTTCCTGAAGAGGGAAAATTAAAATGTCAAATCGACAACAAACTCTTGAGGTGAAATGAATGTAATTGGTTTCATTTTTTTTCAAATTAAGATTCTAAGTTGTCATTATTTCCGATATTGGACTGAAGAGTAAAATAACTGTACTGCAGTTCCCAAATGTCAAGAATTTCAGAATTAAATTGGTATATTCTATTTGATCTTACTCTTAATTCTGATGACAGTCCTTTATGCTATATATAAAATTATCTTCCTCTGCAGGTTTATTCCTTTTTCACCTCTGCTAGTCGAACACCTGGGCGAAAGAACTTCCTACCGATTTGATTAAGGTTATGTCATTCCCCCAATTTACATAAAGGTTGACTCAAACATGTCCCGTGCTGGCCTGCTGCAGGCTATAAAACTGCCTTTAGTGATTGTTTCACACCTAATCATACATATGCTGCTGACATAACCGTTAGCAACCCCAAAAAACTATTGGCTTAACATTGGGCTTATGTTTACGGTTAAAGTTATGTTTATACTTTTAGGCATCTTTTGTTTGGATCTCAACATTTTGTTCTCTCATTCAACCATATATTCCCTTTAGTCATGGAGATGTTTTTAATATCTTTCCAGCTAAAATACTATTCCGATAGAAACAACTGAAGTATTTCATACATCCATCCATCGTCTATAACTGCTTGACCTTGCAGGGTCAAAAGGGAGCTGCTACCCAACCTTATTGCCTCTGTTGATTAGAATTGACAGCCATCGGTGGACTCTGAGATAAATCTGTGGAAGAGTCTAATATATAAGCTATCGATTTGTCTGACATGTTCACTCTTCACCCCCCCCTTCTGTCAACGACCTTCCATGTGAAAGTCCCTTTTTTCATTACCGTTTTATCTTTTATCAGAAATCACTGGCATTTGGCAAACTTCAAGGACACTGATAGTTTGAAGAGTGAAATCAATTAGAGAAATCTCTGTGATTTTTCGGTCAGCGATGAAAAAACCTCATATCTTCTATCTGTTCAGTATATACCAAATTACAGCACTGTAAAAAAAAAATCGTACTATTCTGTAATGGCCTTTACAGAATAAAACTGTGGAGAAGCATGGTGAGGTTATAAAACCAAGACATATATATATATATATATATATATATATATATATATATATATATATATATATATATATATATATATATATATATATATATGCTGTGTCACTTAAAAGCATAAACTGTATCTCAGTTTAACTTTTCAGTCAAATTTCAGGACACTGGATAAAACTGATACTTTTTAAATGAGCTCTACATGCGTCGTCTAAACTGGTATTTTTAAAGCAGATAGGAGGAAAAAACAAGGTAAGAACATCCTTGAATATTTTAGAATCTATTTCACGAACTGCTAGACTTCAATCTAGGTCTGTTAACCACACAATAGCACCTCCTGAACTGCTGTTGCGGTTCATAAACCAGCTCGCCATCCCTGATGGAAAAAGAACATTCGTTGCCCTCCTTATCTGAGCCACTCCAAGAGAAAGCAAATCAAATTTTTAAGTCGTTATCATTTAAGTCATGCCAAGAAAAAGAACATCAGAGATATTCTCCCTCCCACTGCCATGCGGTTTTCCCATCTGCTGGGCGCAGTGACAGAGACAAGGGATAGACGTCGTTGATAAGTTTCCTCAGGGCAAACAGGGCCCACTTCCAAACCAGCATCGTCGGCTGGTAGCTGAACGCAGGATGAGACGGGCTGAGACAGCCCACTGTGGCTCTGGGAGTGTTAATGAATGATTGTACACACATCTGGCTTCCTTATGGACAACCACATCCTCATGCTGAGAATTATTCATGTCGATAAGAGCAAAACCTGCACACTTCACATGATTAGGCATACTGGAGAAAAATATTTACAAATTCTGTAAAAACTCTCACTCTATAAATAAACATGTTACCTTTTATTTCAATCCCTGACACAAAATCAGATTTCACTTTTACTGTTTTAGGTCAGTTATGGCTACCAACCTCATTGTTATATGCTTAATGGCAAAATTATGAGAAGAACCATTTTTAGGATATCATTGCATTTACTTTAAGAGGTTTTAAGTCCCCTATAGTGAATGAATTATACCTATATGGAGCTATCGCCTTATAGATATTTAGAAGTCCAAATAATAATGGCATGGATTTGTGCACTTCTGGTGAATTTACATAAAACACTTGACTTTAATAGAGTCACACATGTATTAATCGAAGGGAACCTCAAATACACTGCAAAAAAATGAAATCTAAAGTCATTTTTTTCTTAGAATAAGTGCATTTGTTCTTGAATTGAGGAGATAAGTGAGACAATTTGCAAATGGAACAAGACAATTTACAAAGTGATTGCATTGTCTTATTTCAACAGCATATTATCTAATTATCTTATTTAAAATAAAATAAAAACATTCCATTTGCAAATTATCTTATTTACCTAGATTAGTGAAGGGGAGATAAACTTAGTTTAAGACATTTTTACTTATTGCTAGAATGTTTGCAGTTGTGCTTCTTGTGAGATATGTAAGAAAAACATAAAAAAAAAAAAAAAAAGCTAAGACATATAAAGATAATTGAGAGCCTCCACAGGTCTGCTTCATCCCTTCATACTTCTAACAACCTGAAGGAGCAATATTCTTTTTCAAAAAATCTGAAGTAAAATTGGAATGTGCGGCTATCATACCATTTGTTTGATACAATGTGAACTTGATGTTAAAGCTGGTAAGACGCTGTTCTTATGCAGCAGCGAAACAATTCCTGTACCAACATGAATTAAAAGGCTGTTCAGCCAGAAAGAAGAAATCCAAAAACAATACAAAAAAAGCCAGATTTGGAGCAGGTACAAAGATCTTAACTTTTACATTTGAAACCCAAAAGAGAAGGTCAGGTTATGAAGACCATAGATTTATTTAGAGGAAAAATGAGGACACTTGCAATCGTTACGCTAAAAGATCTGCCTCCCATTCTACTTTTAGAAATTCTAGGAACCACTAGTAAAGGTACGGGGGGTGCTGTATTATGCTGTGTGGCTAACATTGTGTGGAAACATCTTAAGATGTCAGCCAGGAAGTAAATCCTCAGAAGTGAAATGGGCAGTGATCATTAAGGATACCATCTGTGATCAAGAAAACTTGTGAGCAGAGCTGAAAATGTGTTTGAGGAAGACTGCAGAAAAAATCCCAGTAAACTATTGTAAGAAACTTATAGGAAGGTCCCCAAAATCCCAGATTAAAGTCGTACTTAATAAAAGAGATGTATGTTGCTCAACTGCTGGTGTCTGTATTCTGCCATTTCACAAATAGAAATATAGCTTATAGTCTTAAATAACCTAAGATAATAAATGATTAGTCTGATTTACAGTCAGACAGGGAGAAAAAAAACGTTTATATTATATCTGTCTAAGTAAATGTATGGTTTAAACTGTGTTAAATACATTTTGACCTAAGGGATATTTTGGTTTTGATAAGATTTTTTTTTTGTATCTGAGCAAAATATACAAATAAAAAAAGTTTACAGATAAGGATTGTTTTTCTCCCTGCCCAGTTCCAGGCAGCATGGCCTAGATAAATCAGTCACATGGTGTGAAAAAGAAGTTGTTTTTCACATCAAGAGACTGATTATATGGCACTTTCTGTCTGTAAAAAAAAAAACTTTAGTTAAACATTAGTCAAACATTATGAGTGACCCTGCATGTAATAAAACCTTCATGTACATGGCCTATGAAGACTTCTCCTCACTTAACTTTGAACCACTTCCTTCAGCGGTGCACCTGGGACTATTCCAGAATCTGCTACGACAACCTGACACAGAATACGTGAAGAACGCAGCTGCTGTGTTCTCTTATCTTTTCCGTTGGCAGAAAAGGTTCTAAAGGGCTGACATCTTATCAAAGCTGCTTAGCTCGGCATGCATGAGTCTGAAGAGCAGTGGTTTGTTAATGCTGCAGCAACCTTATCTCCTTCATGTAGACTATTTAAATCTTATCAGGTCTACTATGATTATCCTAGATTAGATGTCTGAGTGTCCGCCATGATTTTATACTTTTACTGCATAGTCTATGTACCTGCATCAACCAAATAAATCTATAGATATGATTATTCTGAGTTAAAATGATATATATGTATAAAATGGGAAGCTAGGTATCATAATCAACAGATATTTTAATCTTTAATTTACATCTAAACACCATATCAGTTCACATTTAAAATAATATTTTTAGGATTTACTCTTAAAGGTTTAGATCAGATGTTCTTTCATCTTTAAAGACCAATAATTCTGTGGGCAAAAAGATTCAATTGCCTGCGTTCAGCTGCTTCCTTCACTGACTGAATACTAACATGTTCAGTTAGGAAACAATGCATTTATAAAGTGAGGAGTTACACCAGCTTTATTTGAAAATACTGTATTTTCTGATCCATCACTACTTCTTCTCTTTTGCTTCTGTGATTTTTCAGTTCATCAATCTGTTGAATTGTTAGTTTGTTTGTTTTTTTACATCAGTGAAAGCTTGGAGAAGTTCTCCCACCACAGCACACATATTTTACAAAGAAACATCCAGTTGCCAGGAAACACTTCACCAAAGGCTGTGACCCCAGTGTTCATTCTGGCTTCATTTAGCTGGTATTCACTGGGACTATGCTGACATCTAGTGGTTAAACCCTCACAGAGCAGTCTGTTGGTTTGGTCTCATTTTTAGTTGGAAAAACACACATCTCACACTGGAGAACTTCACCTCTCCATTGAACCCATCCCCATGGGGAGCAGTGGGCTGCCATTGTGCAGCGCTGGGCAGGTTTTGCTCAGGGACCCAGAGTGGAGGCTGCAGGGATCGAACTTGCAACCTTCTCAGAGCACAAGCTCACTGCGCACTGCTCTGACCACTAGGCCAACACTCCCTTTGACAACTAGAAATATTGCAAATTGAATACTCTATAACCTCAGCAATAGTTTTATTTTGGGACTTGGTTATTTTTAGTATTATTATTCATCTGTTTTCTTCAGTAATGTTTAATATTTGCTATTTTTTATCACTTTATAAGCTATATCTCATCCTCAAAACTTTAGGAATAGCCACAAACATTAAATTCATTTTGAAAGCTTTTCTTTTTAGGACTTTACAACAGTTTCCAAACATTGCTGTGAAAAACATCCAAATAAGCCCCCTCAGATGCCAGGGAAGTTTATTTTGGGTGGCACAATTCAGTATAAAGATGATTCAAAGTCCTTGACATGAATTAAACAATAAAAAAGAAGAAGAAAAGGCTGAATAAAAGAAACAAGTAAAACAGTTTGACCACAACCTTAATGATACCTCAGTTAATGGTTAACCTTCAACAGCCCAAGGCAGTTATAAACAAATGGATTTTTAACTTCGACTTCAAAGAACGCATTCTCTCAGGACTTTTACAGTCTTCTTGGAGTTTGTTCCAGATAGTGGATCATAGGAACTAGATGCTGCTTCACCATGTTTGGTTCTAGTTCTTGGGGTACAGAGTAGGCTTGAACTTGAAAAAATATTGGTGTTATATCCCATATAAAAGAGGTTTCTAGAATATCCTTCTTTCATCTGCACAATATTGCAAAAGTGAGAAATATCCTGTCCAAGGGTCATGCTGAGAAACGAGTCCATGCATTTGTTACTTATAATTATATTCATCATGAAGTCCACAAACTGTAGTTAAAAGCCTTCAGCTGATCCAAAATGCTGCAGCCAGAGTTCTGATGAAAATTAAAATGATAGATTATATCTCTCCTATCCTAGCTTGTCTTTATTGGCTTCATGTTAAATCAAGGATTGACTTTAAAATCCCCCTTCTCACATGCTTCTATAGGCTTAGATTTCTGGAGGACATAGGGACCCCTTTTTCATCTTTTTGCTTCATTCAATCTCCAAGCGCTACACTCTCTCTGCTTTTTCTCATATTAGCTTTTCCTCGTCTGTTCCTGTGTGGTTGTGCAGGTCCAGGAACAACCTCGGAGGGGGCCGCCGACTGCGGCTCAGGAACAACCTCAGAGGGGGCTTGGAGCGCCCGCTGAGGGATCTTGGAGGCTTGGAGCGCCCGCTGTGGGGCCTTGGACATGAACTCTCACTGGGCTCAGGGGTATGTTTGCATGTTCTCCCTGACCATGCGTGGGTTCTTTCAGGGTACCCCGGCCTCCTCACACAGTCCAACAACATGACTGTTAGGTTAATTGACTTGTCTAAATTCTCCTTAGGTGTGAGTGTGTGCATGAATGGCTGTTTGTCTCTGTGTTGCCCTGCGATGGACTGACGACCTGTCCAGGGTGTACCCCGCCTCTCGCCCATTGACTGCTGGAGATAGGCACCAGCACCCCTCACGACCCAACCTGGGACAAGCATGTCAGATAATAGATGGATGGATGGATGAATCTGTTTAGAAGAGAAGGCAGCCTGTATATTCCACTCAGCTAAAGCTAGGTAACATGTCTGAAGAAAAAAAGTTTTGAGTTCTGGATCAGTCTGTAGGGCCCTCTTTACTTCAGCAGCTCTGGCCCGCCTCCAAGGGGGACTGATTGTGGGTAGGACATAAAGCGTTTCTCTTACGAGTCTTAAAACTTCACTTGCCTTTTCCGCTGGGTCCATCTTGGCTGGTTTCTTCTGTCAGGTTGGGTGGAGGTTTTAAGGACCGAAATGCAGAGAGGAGTAGGCACGGATGAGTTTGGATGGTTTAATGTAAGTCCAAGGGAAAACAGAGACAAAAATCCAAAATCCAAAAATACTAAAAACCAAACAAAACCAAAAAATGTCAGAAAAATACTAGAGGGAAGCAAGAGACTAGGAAGCAACTAACACATCTACAGCACACACAAGAAACCAGCACTGAATGAAGGCTCTGGTGCTCTTTTAAGCCCAGCACTATGATTATCAAGATTACTTTCACCTGTGAAAGAGATGCACAACTCTCACTAACCCACACACAGGAACCCTGACAGTACCCCCCCTTAAAGGGCGAATACCAGACGCTTTGGAGTCAAAAAACATACCCGCAAAAAAGAAAAGAAACACAAAACAACCCACCCAGGGTGGGCGGTCGGGGGCCCAGGAAGGAGGGCAGGAAACAAAACAAAACCCAGAGTCCAAAACAAAAACATCAACGACTAGAGGTGGGCAACGGTGAGGCAGTGTCTCTGGAGGCCAGTCGTGAGGCCGGAGGTGATGCAGTCTCTGGAAGCTGGCGACGACGAAGGAGGAACCTTGGTTACCGCTGACTGCGGTGCTGTGACACCATCCTGGAGAGAAATATCAACTGTACTGCTGCCATCAACACTTTTTTTTTATAGATGTTGGTAATCAGCCTATTTTTCAATGTAGTCCTGTTTCTCTGACCGTGACTGGCTGGATGTGCTCTCTTCATTTTATCTGCCTGTCTGTGTGTTTCCTGGACAGGGCTGCCTTTTACAGCTGCTTTTTGTATCTCTGCTTCTGTCTCCTTGAACCCCAGTCGGCCTCGGCAGATGGCCGCTCACACTGAGCCTGGTTCTGCTGGAGGTTTCTTCCTGTTAAAGGTTTTTTTTTCCCTCTCCACTGCAAGGATGCTTATTGTGAGGGATTGCCTTTGAGTCAATGAGTCGATGCATCCATCCATCCATTTTCAAATGCTGGTGTGCTGGTGTCTATCTCCAGCTGTCAATGGGCGAGAGGCGGGGTACATCCTGGACAGGTCGCCAGTCTATCACAGGGCAACACAGAGACAAACAGGACAACAATTCACACACACACTCACATCTAAGGAGAATTTAGAGAAGCCAATTAACCTAATAGTCATGTTTTTAGACTGTGGAAGGAAGCCAGAGTACCCACGCATGCACAGGGAGAATATGCAAACTCTGTTCAGAAAGACTCAAACACGCAACCTTTTTGCTGCAAGGCAGCAATGCTACCCACTGCCCCACTGTACAGCCCAACCAGGCTGATGTGTTTTGGATCAGCTGCAGCTGTCTGATGGACTTTTTAGGCAAACTTGTGAAGACACCGTTGCAGTAATCAATAGAACTAAAGATAAATGCATGAATAATTTTTTTCTACATCCTGCTTAGACATTAGTCCTTTAATCCTGGAAATCATAACTCCAAGATTTCAGCCATAATCAGTGGTTTCTAGCTATAGTAGCTGAAGCTGTTTGCTAACTCTGGATCTCTCCTCCTTTGGTCCGAAAACTATTACCTCAGTTTTGGTTTTATTCAGTTCGGGAAAATTATGGTTTCTTCACATATTGATCTGTTCTAAGCATCTAGTCAATGTTCTAATGGGTTCATATTCACCTGGCAATATTGTAATGTAAGCTGTGTGTCATCTGCATAGTTATGGTGACTAATCTTGTTGTTTGCTATAATCCAAGCTAAGGGAACATGTAGATACAGAGTAGGAGGGACCCCATATTAAGTTGAATACAGACAAGCATTCCCTGGAAAGCAGGTACAATCGATGAGACTGTGGGATCTTTTTTTAGTCATGGCAGAAGTCCAATGTATACCCTGTAACGCTAAAACAGGCATTTTTGCTCCTTTATTATTAGGAGCATGGTATTTAAAATAAATAGATCTTAAACATTTAAAATATTAAGGTTTAAGATCTGAGTGAGTTGCTGCAATAAAAAATCAGAACATGTCTTATTTGAAGACTATCTGGGGACTCTAAGTTGGCAAACGTCTCATGAGTTTGAAGAATAAAGGCAGTCTCAAAGATTTGGGACATCAAGCATGCAGAACTGTTTTTCATTCAAACATTTTCTTCTCACATGTAAGTGAATGTGCATAAACTGCTTTAAAACCAAACCTTGTTAAAGATATTTGTTGGCCACAGTTCTGTTTATAAAGAAAAGCATTTCTTATATCTGTTGCAGTAGTCCTTCTGTCATGGTCATGATCAGTCTCAGCTTCTGTCTGCCTTGATGTCTAACCAGTGAAAGCAGCAATGCCCCAGCTGGACAGCAGGTGTGCTCTCAGCACTGCAGCAGCAAAGCCACTGCAGTGTTCCTCTTTCTATGTGTGCCAAGGAGAGTTTGAGTGTATCAGAGCCTGCATCGGTGGATGGGAACTGCTGCTCCTGCCACTCTGCTGAAGGAGAGGGTGGGTGGAGGGGGTGTCGTTGGAAGGCTGGAGGAGAGGATGGAAAAACATAGAAAGAGGGAGGGAGAGAGCCCAGGCCCAAATAAAGCCATGGGGGCTAGAACTGGGCTGGGTCCCCCTCTGCTTTAAATACGCTGGCCGCCTGCAGGTTCGGGTTTGGTGGTTGGAGTTCAGCACCGGTGACAGCTGCTGCAGCCTTCCTCAGGAGAGTCTCAACATCAGTGTTCTGGGCATCCAGGATGCCTCGAGTGGACGCAGACCTCAAGCTGGACTTCAAGGATGTCCTGTTCAGACCCAAAAGGAGCAGCCTGAAGAGCCGCTCAGAGGTTGGTGCTGTTAGTTACAGGCAGACAGATGATGTAGAGCAGCTTTCTCAGGAGACCTTTGCTCAGCTGAGTGCTACAGGCCTCTGTGCTGGATGACACACCAGAATCTTGGTGAGCTGTCAGAAATGTAGGACCATCTAATTGTTACAAAATCTTTACTGAAGTAAAATGCAAGTAAAACTGTTTTGTTTTTAAGAACAGGAATGAACTTTATCAATAATCCTGAAAGGCTGACAGATTAGGAGCTGAGCTCATTAATTTCCACACTAATATTTTTCATCTGTTCTTCAGATTTTATCTGTCCTTTTCGTCAGCCATGAAGGGTAAAGTTATTTTCCTCTATAAATGTGATCATGGAGCAGGGAGGTGACCTTCTTAAAGGTGACAGCAAACAATGCTAGCATTTAAAAGGGAACATGTTTGCCACAACAAAAAGGGAAAAAAAGCATCCAACAAGAATAAGCAAATCAGAAGCCAGACCAGATCATTTTGATTAGATCTTTATATTAAAAAACTGGATAAACTTGTTTTGCATTCAATCCTCCATACTGGTGGAACACTCTGTTCCTGTTGTTTAACCCTACAATGTCCTCAGCTGGTGAAGCATCACCAGATCTGGCTCTAATTCTGCCCCGAGCTGCTCCCAATGGGTCAGTGTCGGTAGACTAGGAGCAGAAAGCGGCCAGAGGTGGTATCTGAGAGGTGGGAAGCAACATGAAGCACAGGACACTTCTCAGAAATGCTGTTTATAAATAGGACTGCGCGTGTGTTACAGATGAGACCAGAGCACATTCCGTATGACAAATAGATATGAGTGTACTGTAACATAAACATGGGGAACAAGATGAAGGAAAGGATGAACTCCTGGCCTATGAAGTGAGGGAATATGCTGTCTGTCACAGTAAAGAACTTGATCTGTCATCTCTACTTTATTTGCTTTTTCCATCCTAGTGGGACTTGCTTTTCTTTATAATAACAAAGCCCCCATCCATGTTATATGAGGGATTGAAAAATAGCTATAAGAGTATTGTCACACAACAAATAAGGCATTTGATTGTGGAAGAACACTGACACACTTGCCAAGTAGCAGCATCTGGAAAAAAACACATGGAGTGGCAGATCCTGGATGTAAAAGCCCATCATCATACTTTAACATTAAACAGTTCAACATGATCTCTGATAAATCTAAAAAAACAAAAAAACAAAAACGGAACAAATATTTATTGGCTTTGAATCAACATGGGTTCTCATTTTAAAGTAAACAAGTTCAAAGAAAATCTTTCGACTGATGCAACAAAAAAGTCCCTCCTTGCATCTGCAGTGGTGATGATGTCGTCTGGGCTCCACTACCCAACATCAGCCCTAAGCTATTTATGACTGTGGAGTGCATTTCATTGTATATAAAACATAGTTTATTATGTATTACAAGTCAAAATGATCTTGTTTTCCCCAGTTTAACATCACAAAACCTTGACCTACTGTAAAGACAGGAAAATGATTATAAATTTATTAATCAACGGAACCATTAATGGACGACTGAGGCGTACATAACGGGGGAATAACCACTTTTGCAATGACAAGCAACTGTCATTTATTAATTAATTAATTCCAGTAGAGGTTTGAGCCGTGTTACTTATTTTCATTCCTATGCTGGTCATCTTTCTTATTTTCTAAATAACATGTAGCATCACATCATCACAAACAATGATTGGATAGGAAATTAAATCAAAAGCAGCCATAATTAAAAACAAAATTCCTGAATGTTGATCGATCAAGTTAATTTAAAAACATCACAAAACACCAGGCTCCTTGGAGGCACCATATAAATAACTAAAGGAGCCGGACTCTTACTTTAGGCAAGAAAATTCTAAGTGCTGTACATGAAAAAAAGAAAAGTACATTGCAATTGCAAAGAAGCAATTTCAATATTTTAATAGGATAAAAGTGAATAATAAAGATAACTATATAAAAAAGGGATAGTTGGCCTGAAAACTTGATTAATATTGTTAAGAAAACAAAGACAAAGAACACTCTAAATAAATAATCTCAATTTAAAGCAGCTGAGGGAAATTAGTCCAGGTACGTGGAAGATAAGCTGCACTGGAAGCACAGAAGCATGATGAGATATTGACCAATATCGCACAGTAAGTTAGTTCCTATAGCTGGAGTAGTTTTATGTTATAAATGTCCTACCTCTGCAAAGCAATGAGAGATAATAACCGATTGGAGAGTCCTTTGTAAAATATTGTTTCATATATATGTTATATATATACTATAGCCTATGAAGAAACAAAAATTAAATAAAACTTTTCTATTACACATTGTAGGTGCATTGACATTAAAGCCAGACAGACCAGGACGTTTATAAGTCATTAATGTTTTGACAGAGTCTGCAAATGTTTTGTGATTTTTTGAATAGAGAATAATATTTTATTCAACTTTAGGTTGATCTTCAAAGGACCTTCACATTCCGCAACTCCAAGCAGACCTACACCGGTATCCCCATCATTGCAGCCAACATGGACACAACAGGAACCTTTGAGATGGCAAAGGTTCTCAGTAAAGTGAGTATTTCTCATGTGACAGAGAGTTACTAAGCGGATCTTTGGTATTGCTGGTTTCCACTTCAATTTGAGTCTTTCTGGTATTTTCCTTTCTATAGCACACCCTCTTCACAGCCATCCATAAACACTACTCTGTAGAAGACTGGAAAAGCTTTGCTGCTGACCATCCAGAATGCTTAGAGGTAACATCGCACCTGTTGTTTTTTAAATAATGAAAGTATGATCATTCACAATTTTACATTGTCTTACTAAAAACGTAAAACTTTCCACATGTTCCAACGACAAACTTTACAAAAAAAATGTTTTATTTCATACCATCGACCAAGACTAGGCACTGCATGTTAAACAGAAAATGATTTGTGTTCTGACGTTAAAAAAAAAAAAAAAAAAAAAAAACAGTAGGAAAATATATGAACTGTAACTCAGACATTTATTCTAACCTTTACTTAAGAATGGTAAGAAGAAACTACAGCCTTTTTATCTACTGGAAATCAAAGTCCAGACCTAAATCCTGCTGAGAATCTGTGGAAAGTCTTAAAATATGATGGAATAAAATAAATATTATGTATCCAAAATGACTGAACTTGTTCTGTTTGATTGGAAAAGACAAGGATTCCAGAGTCTCTCAGATTTTAGTTCATAACAAAATTAAAATCCATGCATATTTGTTAGAACATCCTGTTTTTCAAACACATAGCATGTAGCTGCCAGCTCGGGAAGTAGCAATGCAGATCTGGAGAAGCTGTGCGCCATCCTGCAGGCCGTCCCTGCTCTCAAGTACATCTGTCTAGATGTGGCCAATGGCTACTCTGAGTACTTTGTGGAGTTTGTCAAGACAGTGAGAGAAAAGTTCCCCAAACACACCATCATGGTAAGAAACTGGATAGAAGTCTGCCCCCCCTTTCACATAATATTATCAGTCTGACAGTGCTTCTTGGTTTAAGGCTGGAAACGTGGTGACAGGGGAGATGGTGGAGGAGCTCATTCTCTCTGGTGCTGATATCATCAAAGTGGGTATTGGACCAGGTGGGTTGAGATGCAATCGTTTGACTGTGCAGGATTTCAGAAGAAAATTGAACATGTTTGTCATTTTACATAGTAAGTGTTCTGCTTATACACAATAGACAAAAGAAGATAAATAATGAAGATAAATTTTAAAAACTAGTTAGTAAAACAGTAGCTTAAACCATCATATGTAGACAGCAGGATATGAGGAGCAAATTCGCTGATTCTGCACAGTAGTCATCTGTAGCAACTTAATTTGAACACATATAGACTACAGAGGGATGCCCCCCCTCTAATGCAGTATTATTGATGTCTTTTTCAGGTTCTGTGTGCACAACAAGGATCAAGACAGGTGTGGGTTATCCACAGCTGAGTGCTGTTATAGAATGTGCAGACTCAGCCCATGGACTCAAAGGACACATCATCTCGGTGAGAGCACGTTTTTTTCCTTGCATGTATGTCTGTTAAAGGGCTCACAGTTTTGTTATAATTTATCATTCAGATTGAGTTTAAAGCAGAGTAGAACTGCAAGAGGATTTGCTGCCTAGACTAAAATTTATGTAACATTTGAATTTGAATAATCACAATAAGCTCTGAACAAACTCGGACATTTCTGGTTTTAGACTTTCTTTAGGAGACAGGGGATGCTTTTTTGTGTAAATCATTATTATTTTTTTATTTGTTTGATCAATTAATTTTGCATCCTTGTTAGTAAAAGCATGAAAAATGTGTCAAAACTTTATTTGTAAATATTTATTTGATTATTCCATATTATGCACTGGAATTAAGAGACTGCAGTTATTTCTTCTGATTTCAAATGTAAATTGTCTTATTCCACTGGCAAAGTGCCTCACTTACCGGCTTAATTGAAGACAAAGAAGCACTTAAAAAATGTCTTATTTCAGATTTCATTATTAAAGCCTACACATTAGAAACATACTCACCATTGGGTAGTATAGTTTAAATTCAAATTGGGGAAATTGTGTCTAGAAGGGATATGAGATGCATTCTGCTCTGCATGTAAAAGTTTTTATGAATTTCTTATCCAAGTTGAGCAAAAAGTTCCTATTCTGATCAGAAACGTATCACCTGCAGACACTAGAGGGCAGCATTGGTCTACCAAGACAGAAAGATTATTTCTGTTGAATTCAACAAATGTATTTATGAACTATTGATTTTATAGGATGGGGGCTGCAGTTGTCCAGGAGATGTAGCAAAGGCCTTTGGTGAGTAATCATGCTTCTGTTTCTGTGTCTTTATCATTTTCTATCCTTAAAAACCACAAGCTCTGGTTTTGACTTCTGTTTCTCAGGCGCAGGAGCTGACTTTGTCATGATGGGAGGAATGCTGGCAGGTCATGACCAGTGCACGGGGGAGGTCATTGAAAAGAACGGCAAGAAGTACAAACTCTTCTATGGAATGAGCTCTGATACAGCCATGAAGAAATATGTGGGTGGAGTTGCAGAGTACAGGTGAGGGACAGGAATCATTACTTCATGATGTTTAGTGCAGGAAATCTGTCTCGCGGATATAAAAGTCAATGAGATACATTAACAAATAACTAACAGTTCATTTATATAGCAAATAAAGCACAAGCAATGTAATCATATCATCCCACAAAGAAAAAAGTTAAAAAATGTCAGTTTTTGCTTTAAATCTCATTCTATCATTAACCTATAGACCTTTTCTAGTCCCCTATAAATGGCTACAGCAGCCCAGCTGTGACTAGTCCACAAAATTCATAACAAAGATTAGGTATTTTTTGCAGGATTCAAAATGAATATATCTACCAATTGAAATGAATAATATCAAAAATATCCATTTGACCTCTGACACATGTTTTGTCATACTGAGGTAAGTATAGTAGCCAAAAATTAGACTAAAGTAAAAGCATTATTTAAAATTATTTTCTTTAGTAAAACCAGAACATAGTCATCCAAGAATAACTCAAGAGTTAAAAAAAAAACTTGGTAAAATAGATTCTCAACCACAGAGTAACTGTTGGCTCATAACAATGATTTAATGTTTAAAATTATGCAATCAGACAGAAAACTGTGAGCTAATTTATAATCAAAAGCGCAATATTTAATAGACAAAAATACATACCTGATTACAGAATCAGAAATTTGAGCAAAAGAAAAACACATTTCCATGTCAACATAACCCTACATCACTTTAGCAGGTGAGGAAAGGAGCTGATGAATAACCATCAGCTACAATTATTCCTAAAAGTAATATTCTAAAAGTTACTCAAGTAAATGTAACTGAGTAAACCCACCTCTGCTGACATCCTACAGTTGCTTCCACATTCTCTTCTTTCTTTGCTTTCAGGGCATCTGAGGGGCGGACGGTGGAGGTTCCTTACAGAGGAGATGTAGAAAACACGATCCGTGACGTCTTAGGTGGACTCCGTTCCACATGTACCTACGTAGGAGCAGCCAAACTTAAGGAGCTGAGCCGGAGAACCACCTTCATCCGAGTCACGCAACAATCCAGCCAAATGTTCACATAGGGAAGCAAAATTCCCTCCTAACCACCCATAGAACTGAAATCATGACTCCACTACTTTATTGTGCATGTCTGTGCAGTTTCAAACTGAAAGCCCATCCTGTTTGGGTGTTATGTAGTTAGGCATGTAATAAGGGAATGTGCAAAAATAATAAACCAAACCTGCTACTGGTTTAGCAGAATTAGATAAAGAACCATATGACTGAGAGCCATTTGTTTCTTTATTCAATCTCTCTGCAACTCCTAAATCTAACAGTGATGTTTTTGCATTCACACTACTAACTACTCAAACTTCAGCTGTTTTAGTATCAGCTCATTGAACATTAACTCATCAGAAAGGGATTTCTTGTTTTTAATTTCTTGAGAATAAGTAAATCAAAATGCAAGATCCAGAAAATCAAACTTTTATCTTTGGACAAATCATGTGCCAATAAACTCTATGCAGAAACCTCTGTTAACTTGCTCTGGTGTTGATTACCATTTAAAGTTGAAAAGGGGAATGTGTCCTTACACCTAAATTAATCCAGATCTAATCCCATTACTGACACAAATGTCAGTGTATGTTAGTAGAGTGGTAGAAAGTGGTGCGATGTATGATTTTCTCAACTTAGCAATTAAAAAAACTAAAGATTGTGATTTCTGTGATCATTTAGACTGCTTTTCTCTAAAACAACATCAAATTAAGAAGATAAAAGTTAAAATAGTTAAATCTAAAATCTTTTTAGAGACATCTGGAGAACACACAAAGAAAACAAAAAAAAAACAGACAGAGAATATCCTCTCAAAATTTGGATATTTGAATACAGAGCACTGTTTAAAAAGCTTCCCGAATCAGACGATGGCAAAAAAATCTATAATTTATAAATAAACACGCAGTCCCACCAAGGCATGGCACCTATAGACACCTATAGTGATAGGTTGCACGGAGCATTAATCAGAGAGGCAGCAAAAAGAATGGGGAGTCTGAAGAATGGAATGTGTTGACAGGATAACTATTAACTGTCTTCTCTACAAGCTTGGCCTTTCTGTTTAGTGAAAGCGTGAAATAATTTGCTCTGAGAAAGTCACAAAAAGTCAATTTTGCAAACAAAAACAAACCAAAAATTGCAGGGCAGAGCATTGATCTTTAAGAAGCACTCAGGTCAAATGAGACCAAATTCAGACATGCAAAAAGGTTTGCTTAGAAGAAAACACCTATCTTACCATGAAGAAGGCAAAGAAGGATGATGGATAGAGTTTGTGTAAAGATCAATTGAGTTAAATGCAGAATAATTCTGCAAGAAAAGATGTTAGAGGCTGCAAGAATTCAGATTGGGACAGAAACTTACCTCATATCTCAGGTTAAAAACTAAATTAGTCAGTCTCCTGAGTTCATCTAAGAGGAAATCTTTGCATTAGCATCAGCGTTCCCAGGACCCAGCTAAACTTTACCGTGTTCTTGGTATGGTATGTCTGTAAAATACTAATTATCTGAATATCCGGGGCATACAAACAGTCCTTATCAGAACGGTCTTAAGCTTTGATACAAGGAAGTCATATCGGAGTGAGAAGCAGCAATTTCAGGGACACTATTCAGGTCACATATGACACTGTGCCCATAAGTGACACCTTTAAAAACTCCCTCTCTGCATAATACACAAGTTTAACTTTATGAATTAAATTACTATAGTAAATAAGTGTCTTTTTTACGTCATTAATTTACTGAGTTTCTGCAGATTCATCCCAGCGCCTGGGGATTGCACTGTGCCCATGTGTGATTTTAATTTATCTCATCTATAAGGGGAAGAAAATGAGAGATGAAATTGTAGATTTATCAAATTTCAGTTTGGTTTTATGTTAAACATAAACTAATAATTTCAATAAAAGAATAGAAATGTGATTCAATCCATCATACACTAGAGGGAGTCGATCGCAAGCAAATGAGTGTCCTGGTCCGGTGCTAATATAAGTACAGCGTTCTGACCATTAGTGTGTTTGTTTAAAATCAAGACACAAGTTTTCATTTTAGTCCAGATATGTCAAGGTTTGATTTTCCTTTTCAAAGAGGTGCATTTATACAGATGTCAAATACATACACCAACAGGGCTTTTTTCTCCATTTGCTAGAGGATAAAGGTGGTGACACACTTAGACTTGAGTGAGTACAATATAGTACAAACAAGTTGGCTGGGATGTTCTGCGGTCCATCGAAGGACAGACGGTCTGTGACAGACTGCACTGATGTAGGAGTCTCTGCCCTCATCTCGTTGACTTGTATAAAGTCTGAATTTAGTACTTGTAGCAGGTTAGTGGAGAGATACCCAGACAGACTGGTGGCAGAGTTCAGTATCCGCAGACAGATGACCTCCGTTCCCTCCATGGCAGTGGGCAGGGTCAGAGGCAAACAGTTTTAAGAGTTTGTCACCGTGCAGAGATGCTTAGTACACTGAAGAGGGATCCAAGGCATCTCCAGCATATGACACACAATATCAGAGTAATAATTTATACTTTACTTTCTGTTATGACATTTTTTTAATCATCAAAAATCAATCGAAATATCAAATTCTATGTGATATAAATGTACATATAAGAGCCCACTGTGTAAATTGATTGGGGTGAATCTTAACTATTAAGTAGGCTTTTACATATTTTTTTAATTTTTTTTATATCTTTCTGCCTGAGTTGGTTATCCAGCGCTAAGGACATACAAAAATAGAGAACACAAATAACAAGGAAAAAGAGGAATCCTGATAAAGTTCTATTAACTTTTAAAACTTAAACTTTCAAACACAAAAAAGTGCCAAAATGTTTTGTTTTCCTTGCAAAATGAAGATACAGACATCAAGAAACAATGGAGCACGCATTCCTTTTTTCTGATAAAAAAAAAAAAAAAAAAAGCTCACACACCAACATTCATTTTGTTTGTCAAGTTGTGCAAGAAGCCAATAAAAAAAAATAGACATAAACAGTGTTCCTCGACTGAGGAAGCTTGTCATAAGAACAAACAATGACACATTCTCTATTTAGCTTTTCAAGTCCCCTGACATTATACTGAGTGCTACAAGGAGACCAGAAATGGAACAAAAAAAAAAAAAAAAGCTCCTGCACCAAAAGATAATGCAAACAAAGCAAAGGTTTGAACACAGCGCTTTCATACCGAACGACCAAAACTGAGCTGTCAAACACCTCTGCCAAATTAGAGCTCAAAAAGATGGGAGCATAATGAAAGCAAAAATAATGACCTAGCTTGGAGGCTGTGGGGTGGGGAAAGATTTCAGTTCTTCACACAGAAAAACTAAGTTTTTTTTAAAAATGAAAAATAAATCACTTATCGCCTCGGCCCGTTGGACCCAGGAACGTGCCGGACGGAAAGTGAGGATGAGACAGACAAAAGGTTACGGCGAAAAGAAGCCGATGTGCAAAAAACTTGAGCAATCTCTCTGTTTCCATCAGTAATCACCCTCCTTCTTCTTTCTTTCTTTTTTTTCTACTCATTACCATTCTTCGTGTGTTTTGAATGAATATTTTCCCTGGGACGGGCAGCGGTCTGAGACAGAGGGGTTAGACTGAGCCTATCCCAGGATTAGAAAGTGCTGAAACATTATCAAGTTTTTTTCTTTGTACAACTACTTACACATACATCTCTGTTGCTTTGTTGATGTTTTTTTTTAAGTTTTCTTTTTTTCAGCTTTCTACAAAACAATGGTCCCCAACAATCAGAGAGATTTTTTTAATCTGTAGATCTCACCATGAACCAGTGATTTTCAGGGTTTATGATCTCACAAACACTTAAAGAACACACCCACACACTCACTAACACACACACACACGTCTTTAAACTACATGTAGGACGCATGATAAAACACATACTCAAAAAAAGAGGAAGGCCACAAAGTTGAGTTAAAAAAAGAGTAACTGAAAACCTCTAAAAGATTATGGATTTTTTTCTTGATTGATAAAATAGCCTCCTTATCAACGCAGAAGGGAAAGAAACCAAAAGCTTGGAGTCAGACGGCACTACATAAACTTGGCACAGTTAAAGAGGGGAAATCAAACTGTAAATATTGCACATTTAGGGTACATTTAAATTGGACTAAAACTAGGTGAACTTAGAATCAATTATATAATAGCAAAAAACAAAATCTTTGAAACTCCCAAAATTAACATTTACAACTGAACTCCATGTCAAAATAAAACTAAAGGGAAGGCTCAGATTTTTTGAAGTGGGGTTTTCTACGATAGATAGAAGCAGCCAGTGTCTTACCTGTACTATATAATCTTGTGAAGAATTACATCTTGGATATCAAGAAAGACGTTTGCCATACACCCAAAGTCTAATATTTATAGTGTTTTTTTCAAGACTTAAACACCAGAAAATAAAAGGAGTTTGATCGACCTATTTAGACAATCTTTTCAGCGATAAAATACATCAAGTCAAGCTCCAAAGAAATTATTTTTCAATAACTGAGCTGCAGTGTTATTTTTAGTTACTCAACAACAATTAAAGGCCATATGAATAGGGTTCTGACAACACAACCTTCCTTCTGTTTCACTGCCATAAGTTAACATGCTGCATTTGGCAAATAACACCTACATCACACTTTCTATACATTTTACACTATAAAAAATATGTTTACCAGCTAATATATGCTACCAGATATAAAAAAAATAACAAAAAAAATCTCTACTGACCCAGTAAACAACAAAAATGTTATTTCTTCACATGCAGCACTGTTCAGACAAACTGCACTGATGAAGGTTTATTTATCTCTGGATGCTGGGAGTAAATTAAATTAAAACAAAAGGCCTGACCTACTTTATGATTAATTTAACAATTCATTATCTGACAGTTTGGGGACATTTACAGAGTCCTGAAATCTTAATGGCCAATTCACATTAACACCTTAGTTATCAGGGGAAAAGGACAGTGATATCAGCATAAAGGTAAGATCAGCTATTCTGAAACAGTTGAACTAAAACTAAAAGTGCATCAAAACAGTTCTAAGATCATTAAAAAGATTTAAGTGGCTTCATAAAAGAGTTGTAAATCAGTTTAGATCAGAGTGAAAGATTAGTTTAAGAAGATATTGGCAGCTTTATTATTAAAGCTATTTGTCCTAGTTTGCAGCTAAAAAGGGCAATTAATGTAAACACTATTTTATAATCAACCTTAAATCTCTTGTTATTTACTGCTTGATGGTTATTCACACTAAAATGTGTTAATCTTTGCTCATAATGTTCAACTTAAAAGTTTTAAGTGCATCCTGCAAGAAAAGGTTAAGTATTCAGTGTTAAAACCACTAACACTCAACACCTTGTAGGATGTTTTGGTTAAGAAACATCTTTAGTATAGAACCACAGACAAATATGTGATCACTGTGAAGACCAAAGAAGATCTATATATATAGATGCATCTGTCTATATATGGCTAACCGGTTTATAATAATCAGCTCATTTAAAAATCGTTAGCAAACTTAGTTTATTCAAGGCTTGAAAGTTCTAGTGAAGACACTGACTGCTCGAACGCTCTCCTGAGAACCCCCTTTCAAGAAATCCCCTTAATGGCTGCTATTAACACACATTTAGACAGAATCACGCTGAAAGGTAGCTATCGGTTGTCATGTGGTTTAACGATTGCTTTGCTTCAAGAAGAAGTGCTTGGGAGGTTGGCTGGCTGTGATTGGGTACCTGAAACAAAGTTAAGAGGTTACTATGTAGCCGTGGCAACGAGGCAGAGCTGGGCAGACACAATGCACTAGTCGCTTCAGGTGCATGTGACACATGCTAACCTTCAGCTTTAGCATCACATTAATGACTGACCAGTACGAAAAAGAAGAGGTTTTGGGGGTTGGATTCAACTACTGCATGAATAGAAGTTTTCCCTGATAACTAATAACTAATAATACATCCTAAAGTTCAAGATATTACAATAGAATTCATGATGAGGGGGAATAGGGGAATTGAAATAAGATGTATTTATACTATTGTTTCTTTCAAAATAAAAAAATTACATTTGTTTAGATTGCAATGCCGGATGAATATTATTAATGAATGATTATTGCAGAAATAGTTCCAGTCATGTAAAAAGGAGTGCCTCAATATTGTTTTTTGTTTTTTTTATTATATTATTATTGCTTTTCTAAAACCAACCAACAGCAGGATAATGAGGCTTTGGTATACATTTTTTTCAGTATTTACCTGTTTTGAATATAGAAGTTTGAATGTTCGGAGCAGGTTTAAGTTTGTCTTTATGTTGAGGCTCTCCTGAATCTTTAGTAGGTAGGAGGGGTTAGACAAAACCGAAAACATACATTTTTACAAAAACACACACTCAAGGACACGTCTTTTTACTTCTTTTGAAAAAAAAAAGCTTTTTACAGGAGAGGATAGAAATAAAAGAGCACTACTATGGTGATTTTGATCTGAAAACCCTGTTTTATTATAAAAAAATAAAGCATTTTCAAATCTCATTCTTCTCTTTAACTCCCCTTCCAATTGGTGTTGTTGACTGATCCACCCATCTGAACACACATCCATCCTGCCATTAACCCAGATAACACTCACCACATGAACAAATCACTGCTCCTTAGATTAGTTATGATCTTTAACCTGTGGGATGCACTTCAAAAAGCCATGACTTAGAAATGGGCTATGGAAGCGTAAAAACAACCGCTGACCAGAAGCCGCTAAGCCTAACAGATATGCTTGAAGAAGAATTCATTTTGAATACGTTAACCTCATGGTGAAACATCCTCTGGTCCCTGCCATGACAGATGAAGACCAATCTATGGTTTCTGGGACCTGTTTTTGAATGTCCCTGGATTGCAGTAATATAGAAGAATATAAGCTAATTCTTAGCACTTGCCATTTTTTCCCCTTGTGTTTAGCAGTGTATGGGTACCACATCTAATGTAAATATTTTCCAACAATCTAGACACATTTTTTTTTATAAATCCGAGAGGAATCTGCACCTCAACCAGCAATTTGAGCCTTTCAATGGAGTCTTCCATCACCTTATCAACATAAAAATTTGACTAGGTGTCTTTTTTGCCAGGAATAAAATATTTTAACTGAAGGTTTCCTTTGGGGTCTCAAAAACTAATGTATAATTTGGAAGTGTGTGTTCTATTCTGCATACCTGCATGGTTGCTGAACAAATATATTTGGCATGGTCAATTGTGCCATATGCATAAAAATAAATCATTTAAAATATATCTATCTAGTCATGCTGAGGTTGTAGCTTTACAGCAGCATAAGGCCAGTATGATTTCATTAATTTCTAATAAGCAAACAATGGTGGAAATACTGTATGAATCAGGTTTGGTAAGCTCAAATAATTTGGGGAACTGCTCCATAGTATAGGCTGCGTGAGGTTGTTCAACCTTTGACATCATTGTTCTAAAGATTTGACCGTTTTTTCCACCAGGTAAGGACAGCTGCGAAGGTTACCACCCTATCTTAGTGATAATGGCTGTCAGCTGTTTGAGCTGCTCCATCTCAGTCACTCTAACCTCAACTGAAGGCAAAGAGTTTCCTTGAGAAGCACCAGAAATTATTCATCTTAGAATAAGTTCAGTAGGCAGGCACATCTAAATTCGGCTCTGTGTTTGAATAACTTAACGTAATTTGACATGAAATGAGCTGATGTAGAAGCATTTGCTCTAAAAGTGCCTGTTGTGGAACAGAAAAAAAACAACAACAACCCTGGTTTCCTCCAGTGTCTTATATGTGGTCTAGAGTTTGTTTCAGGACAGGGCCGCTGCAAGATCATGTCTCCATCGTTCTCTCTCCTGATGTGCAAATTGCAAGATTCTCGTAAGTAAAGACTCCAAGTAGAAACACTGGACATTAAGCATTTCCTAAATATATATCGAATAATTACCTCTTTCCTATGCACTATACACTCACAAACACACACGCTCCTAAAATCTCATCCATACAAAACACCCCACAAAGCACTTTCAGTGTGACAGTACTGCTAGCAGTGTGCACCAGTCCAACGCCAGTCCACCGCTGTCTGCATTTGATGCATCGTGCACCAAATATGCTTGCACCTGCTCGAACCTAAAAGTGTATTGACAAATACAGTACATATCAAAGGTCACTGATTTAACGAATGGTCTGTATGTCATTTTGTGTGTGTGTTTGCGTGTTTGGACACCTACAGACCAGCATCATACACGCACATTATGTTACAAACACATGATGACCTTCAAAATGATGTGTTGTGAGTTTCTAAGCTCTCAGTTTAGCACAGAACATCTCTGGGATGTTTCAAAGTCTCCATTCATCTTTATGCCACAGCCCAAACTATGAAATCACATTCTAATACTTGTCTACTATTGTTTACAGTGCCTTGCAAAACAATCAAAACCTTTTCCTCACATTTTGTCACATTACAGCCACACACTTTGATTTATTCAAGTCATAGACCAACACAAATAAGCGTATCACTGGAAAGTGGTGTTCGTTTGTATTCCACGCCTTTTTTTTGTGTTACTTAAATAAAAAGATGTTAACCAGCTCGTAATTTAGGTCAAATTTACTGCTTTACTCAATCGTAGGGAATACAGAAGGTGCTACATACATAAAGTGAGAATGCAGAACTTTGTGTTGGTCCACCACATAAAATCCCATTTAAATATATTGAAGTTTGTGATTGTGATGAGACAAAATGTCTCACAAAGCACTCTGAATGACTACTTTTGGAATTAATTTCCCCAACTCAACTCGGAATCCATGTCTGACCTTGCATTTCTTCCAAACCTGTCACATTTATTCACTGCTTTGTAATTCCATGGCACATCTGCTCCCTGTCACTTTTCCAAACGCCACTCTTCTCCAAAGTGCTGCTGCTACTTTCTACTTTTCTCCAAATAATAAAAAAAATATATCTAAAAACATGCAGTACTGTGTGAATAAAGATACAACTAAAGTCTGTTGGCTGTAGGGTGAGTGTGAAAGGTGTTTAAATCGATGTGAAACGTCCTGACCCTCTCAGAGCTCACATGCAAAATTCTCTTTGTTCCACTCACGCAGCTCTTCTAGACAGACACAAATACAGAGCAATTTTATCAAATACAATTAGGATTGTACACAATCATCTTTTTCTTAAAGCAATGCTCACCAAAACAGTGTGTTTTGCACTTGTATGTATCAGGTTAGGGTGTCCCACATGTATACACCCAACAATGACCTGACTAGGGTTCAATCGAGGAATAAATGACCCCTGATTTAGTTTTTCTGACAATCATTTAAAGCAACTATCTGGTGAGATAAAAGATGAGAGGTTAAAGTAATTAAAACATCAAGACGAAAATGCTACAAATAAAAGTAAAGAATCTGCCGTCAATAAAGTAAGCAGAGTAAGTGTTGTTCCCTCTCTACAATGTGGCACACTGGCTCTACTCCATGACTCCTGCTTGGTTTGCGTGCTCTAAAAAAAACATAAATGGGGTTAAATTGTACCAAATTACAATTTACATTAGTATAATTTAAGGATTACATTCAGGATTCAGTTGCAAATCCTTCATATGTAAAATCGGCTTTTGTTTTACCGCTAACTTGGAAAATGCGTAGGGAATGACATCGCTTTTAACAAAACCAAGAAAACCTGCATCACTTTGAAATTTTCATAGTGTAATGCATCAGTGGCTGGGTGGAGCCATCGAGCACAGCGCCAGTGCACCACAGAGCCACCAATGACAAAGTTTTCACTCTTCACCAATCCCTCAGCATACATCCTCTCATGAAATATCATCAGAAACGGCACCAATTGCTCACGTGATAATATGTAAGGTGATACGCCGTAGGGTACAGTTACCTCTACAGTACAGTATTCAAGATAGAAAAAAAAAATAACATAAACAAGACAAATGAAACATTGATGTGGGTGTTCCTTTTTTTCTCTAGAATCTTTTTTTCTTTTTGTTTATTTTGTAATCCCAAGTGTTTTAACAGTCCTGCTCTCTTTTCACTTCCCAATATTTGACCTTCCCTCAATGCTGACTTTTAACTCGTGAGGAATGAAGGAAGGTTTGGGCAAGGTCAAAGGGGGCTCCTCCTCTGATTTTTCTACTTTTCGACCTTCAGGTGCAGACCACCTTCGCTTCCTGCTCCCTGGCGGCTTACTGGAGCTGATGTCTTTGTTTCCGGCAACCTGAGCTCTTTCCACAAACGTAAGATCTCCGTTTTCTACTCTGCTGTCCTCTCCACTCCCATTCCTGCTTTCAGTGCTTCCCTGCTGGCGGATCCCGTTCTCGCGTTCTCTGGGCCTGGGATTTCCCACACTGCAGCTCTGGGATGCTTCTGAGATGGCTCTGGCGGTTTTAGCGTGGCTGGAGTGAGCGACTGAAGCGTTGTTGCCTCGTTCTGGAGATTGCGTCTTCTTCAGAGATCCATTCTTCATGTTCTTGAGAGTAAGTGAGATACAAACATCACCTACAGAAAGCTTTGTACAAGGCAGCTCCAGAAGCTGAGTGGTCCGGTCTGGACAACATGATGACCATCCTTGGCCAAACACGAAGAAGGGATACTCAAGCAACACCTCCACACTGACCTGCAGAGAAGGGCATAGGGGAAAAATTAAAACACCAGCAACTTAAATAAATACCACTTTAAACATGTGCCAAGCAATAAAGGAAAACGTCATGAGTAATCTGAGCGTATTTATGTCATAACATGCTACCAACAGAAACCATGCAATAACATAATGGTGCTTTAATAGTAACAACTTTAAAACGGAAAATAGAAGGTACATTTCATAAGCTAAAGATAGGAAGATCATGATCTAAAAAGTTATACATATTACACTTAGGTGTGATTTTGATCTTATATGTGACTCACAGATCAAGGGAAGAGGTGTTGACTGCTGCATCAGCAGGTATCCATTTAACCGGTTTGTGTGCAGCAAGTTCACATTAAAAGACGCACACAGTGAGGTACATCCGGTGTAGGAAGGGCTCTTGTTTGGCAAAATTGTAAACATCTGACACTGTTTATAACGGCTCTGAATGCAGATATCTACCATGGGCGAGGCATAAAAAAATTATTTTAAAAAAACTACTTCGGGGAGAACTATTTTTCTAGAAGAAAAAAAAGAGAAGGCAGTCTAGCACCACCTAGTGTCCATCTGTGCACCTTACTATTAGTGAGCATATAAACCACTTAAATGGAACAGTTGAAAGCACTATGAAACACAAGTGTGTGGGTTCTAACCAGAGAATAAAAGGTGATCAAATTTTAAAGGATTTGTGGAAACAGATGAAGTAAGAAATTTAAAGATTAAAAGGTTAGTTTATACTAAGGTGTGCAGAACAGTAATATATTTGGACTTATGCATTTTTACTATTTTTTTCCTCCCAATTGAACTTAATGTAGTATAGCATAAAAATGGCATAATGCTCTTAATAAAACAGAAGAAGGGAAGAAGCTGAGTCTTTGAAAGATGGTCAGTTTTTGTGAGGTGCAGCATCAAAGAGGAGCTGCAGGCAGTAAAGATGGGTTCTGATGTGTGATGTGGGCAGAGGTGCCATTGCAGAGATCAAATTACTTTAATGCACACTCTGAATGTAAGCAGCAGGCATTTGTACTTATATGTGTGAATATGTGTGTGCGTGGTGTGTGATAGAGAGAGAAAGAAGGAAAAAAATGAAAAAAACAAACAGGAAAATAAGTCCTTCAAGATTTCTGAAAAATCTTAGTAACGTGAGACAGGAAAAAATCAGGAGAGAAAAAAATACCTTAGATTATTAAAATACATGTTTAAATAAAAAACAGGGTTTCTTCTGCAGAAATTAAAGAAGAGAGCAAAATAAGTATTAACTTTGTCTTCAATTTGATCCAGTTCAAATGATTGATTAAATTTTCCATTTTAAGTTGACAAGATTGGCAGCCAATATGTTTTTCTGATGCTGTAACCCTTCTACTAGATATGTTTTTTTTCCTCCTCCTTTCAGACAATATTCCTTTCCCTTGCTCCATTTAAACAATAAAAATGATACAATTATAATAAATGTTACACAAGTTATTTCAAACCAAGAGAATATGGATAGCAAAGGAAACATACAGCAATGCATACTCCTTGATGATGATGTCAAGGCATGGCTGCTAAATTCACTAATAAATTGGTCTATGTCTATATTTTACCACCAAACTCAATGTGTTGGGTGATCAGATGTGGTATCCTGCATATATTAGTTGTGTCAAGTTTTTATTAGAACTACCTTTGCCTTTTGTCTTGGTCTACTTCTGTCCATTTAATGTCTGGCATCTGATTCCTTGTGGAAATCCCAACAGATCGACAATTTCTAGACAGTCTGACCCACATTAACAATGTTAAGCTCAAAGTAATTAATCTTTTTTTTTTTTTTCAATTCAAGCTTTTTCCACAAATATTAGCTACTGTAGCTGTGTGATCAAACATCTCCATTGTTCTTAGGATGTCTTCAAAGGTTAGATGAAGTAGAAACCAGAACTATGACAGAGATACAGAAAGGAGTTTGAAGAAATTAGCCGACTAAAACGTCCCTGGTGAGTTTGAAGCAAGACAAATTGGTCCAAGAGAACTAAAGCAGTGAGAATGGCAAAGGAATTACAAGATTGGAAGACTAAATGTAGACAGATGAAGATATTATTTGCAAGCCAAGAATTAATACCAAAACACTCAATGGCAAATGAGAAAAGTCTGAAAAAAAAAAAAGGATGCAACCCGCCTCATCAAACTAGTTTTTCTCTACATTCCAAAATGATAAATATAGTAGAAAAAAGTCTATTCTAAAAAGAAATTGTGAAAATAAGGTTTTTACACCCAGAGCTTTGAAAGTCTTTGCACAGACAGCCTGCTTGGAGTTGGTTACCAGTGCGACTTTTATTTAGAATGGAGACAATTATTATGACAGTAGCATTACAGGAATCCTGCGTCAAGGCAGCAAACTATGTGAGACACCTTTGCACATCATAAATACTTGCAACGCTGTGTAATGAAAACCCTATCATATATCTGATCAACCAACGGTTGTGGCTGTCAAGGGGATTGCTCAGGGTGTTAAATATCTAACCTGTCAATCAGGGCCTTCTAAAAAATATTGCCTCACAGTGGGGTAGTTGGATCTTGAAGTGGAGCAGAGATGCATGCTTCCTTGGTGCCTCTCTTGTGCTGGACAATCCAAACCAGCTAATATTCCATGCATCATCATCCACCAGCATGATCTCACCCCCCCCGCCACACATTCTTCCATTGTGGATGTCCTCCAAGCAGTGCAAACGCAGCCATCCTTACACAATTACGCACTCCTGACACAGCTATTTATAGACATACGGTACAGTTTTCTACACCTTGTCTGCCTGATTAATCATCACATCTGATTTGTTTGGAATTAATCTGTTTATTTTTTTTTTTACTTTTAACATTTTTTTCTGTGAGAACGAAAGTGTCCCTTTGAGCAAAAATAAAAAACAAACAAAAAAAACATGGGTTTTATGCTCAACTGTCCACAGACCAATGCACCATTTTCATGAGCTAAACAGAAGAATATTTACAGCTTAAATGAACAAAGACTGTTTCTATATTTTTCAAATGAAAGCTACGGTGTTTTCTAAAATTGGCTATACTATACTATACTTTACTGTACTGTACTATACTATAACATACTGTACAATACTATACAGTACTATACTATACTGTACTGTACTATACTGTACAATACTATACTCTACTTTACTATAATATACTGTACTATACTGTACTGTACTAGTCTGTACTGTACTGTACTTTACTGCACTATACTATACCATACTGTACAATACTATACTGTACTATACTGAACAATCCTATACTGTACTGTACAGTACTATACCATACTGTACAATACTATACTGAACTATACTATACTTTACTATACTGTACTACACTATACTATACTGTACTATAGTATACTGTACTATACTATACTGTACTGTACTGAAATATACTATACTGTACTGTACTATACTGTACTGTACTATACTGTACTGTACTATACTATGCTGTACTATACTGTACTATATTATACTATACTATACTATGCTACACTGCATTAGGCTAGACTAAACACTATACCAAGAGCAAAGCATCGAAATGAGCTGCCAAAACATGAATGAATGCATTTGTCTTTTTTGTGTTTGCATGTTTTGGACTTTGCATCATATGTGTGTTTGCAAATCAGTTTGCCATTTGTTGCACAATTTCACCTGCTTGCACCTGTTTTTATAGGCTCTTTCGCGGTTTTTTGCAGCATTTTTCTTTTGCATTTGTTTTTTGGGCTTGAGTGTTTGGGAAATAGCATCGTTTTCGTGGTTTGCACCTGTCGTCCACTGTATGTACCACTTTCATAGTTTCTACCAATCTTCTTCGTGAGGGCAGCTTATTTAATCTCAGTGTTCTCTATGCTCATTTCAACTTATCTTATGCTTATTTGATCATGCATACAAGATCTGACTTGCCTCTGATGATTTTTTTTACCCTTTTGTGGTGATGATTTTAATTTAATCTATAAATAAGCCTTTTCATAACATTAGCAGAAAAAAGCTCTTTTTCAGTTTGCATTATTCCAACATATTAGTTGTTTACTTAACCAAGCTTGCAGTTTTTGCCTAATTTATTGAGATTACAGTATATATAGTTGCATGAGAATACTGTAATAATGAAAGGTCTTTAATTTCCGCTTTACACAAACCCCATATTTTTGGATATATTGCACTGGGGTAAAATTTTCTTTATTTTTTGCTTCAGTAAATGAGTCTCTGAGAAATACTCATCCAGTCTGCTGGAGTCCAACCACAACAGTTGTGCTTTGAAGTGTTATAATACAGAAAGATCAACATTGCAGCTGCAGGGGTAACAGCTTTGTTTAGATTTTTTTCTTTTGCCTCAAACTGAGAAAAAAAAATTGGTCAAAAATAACAGCCTAATTATTTCAATAAATGGAAAACCTTCAAGTTTTTTTTGTGACTATAATTTTACAAGGAATACTTCAATATTTTGGACTAAGCGTGAAACTTTGATCCTCCATTACAGAGAGAACAGTATGCTTGCCTGCTTCACTCAATAATTTAAGAAGCTGACAAGTAGATTTCAATTCAACTCTTTGAACTCCTGTAAAGCTCATAATAAGAACGTGTTTGTAACAAGACTGTCAACCTGGCACAGAGACGTTAATTATAGGGGGAACAGCCGAATCCTGAGATTCATGGTAATAAAGTAATTAAGATGGGAGCAGCTCAACACTTGTCATTCAACATAATCGTACCACATTTGAATAAATATAAATTCTATTAGAGGTGTCCACATTTTTGCAGGTGATAGATGTTTTATAAAACAGGATATCTTAATAAATCATCTAATGCAGCCAATAATAGTTCTAGACGAGACTTCATTCAAATAAGTTAGGTTGACACAAGGATTTTGCATCCTTGTGTCAAAATCACTGTTGATTACCTATTTATTTTGTTTAAATACTAGAAGCAGAAGGAAACAGCCATCTGGTGGGTTAGAAAAGAGTTTCCTTTATTTTAACTGGTAGCATTGCATTTTTGGTAATTTTTAACACAGAGAACTAAAATATAAAAAGGTTTTTAGGATTCATTCTTGGCAGCACCTTCCTGGAATCTGTCCTACAGTCTTTTTGTGAGGCTAAATTAATAAACGAGAGAGATATCATTACAGATATTGTCTTATATTGTTCTTTGTTAGTGATCTGGCATGTACAGTATGTATAAATACCTTAATAGAATATTTAAATGAATTTTTCATCAACACGAATGTCAGTTTAATATTGAAATGTATTAAGATATTTGAACTGCTCTTTTTTGGGGTGGAAGGATAAGGCAACCACCCTGCATCGATACAGATTCAAAATATTTAGGAAGGATCATAATCCTGATGAACTAACTGCACATATATAATGTTTTAAGGTGCAGTTTCTCACTAAAAAGCAGGTTAAAATTTTTCTTTTGGTACTCATTAAAGCAAATAAAGTCAAGTCACTTTCTCAACTTTGAGGAAAAGAGCAGAGGAGCGGAACAGAGCATTCAGAGCTTGTTTTTGATGCTTAAAAGCATTTGTTATAAATGGACCCTTGCAGTTTCCCTTAGTTTCCTCTTATATTTGAATTGTTTGCTGTAGATAGAAAATCATAGCAATGACCAGAAATCATGTGATTCACCCCTTGCTCACACTGGCTCCGGTGCGGTTACCGAACCGACGGAGACCGCAACTACCGCACACCCCCTCTCACACCGCCCTGTTGACTAAGGTGCGGTGCGGCTCTGCGGCTCCGGCAACAGGTCCGGAGATTTAACAGAAGTTCACTTGAGTTCACGTAACTTCACGCGATAACACGGCCCAAATAAAGGATTTTTGCGAGAGCTTGTTGCGGAGGGCTCCGGCACGCCGCAAGGATAGCTTTCTTGCGGAATTTTCTGCAGCGCCGGAGTGTCTCGGTAACCGCAGCCGGACAGCTCAGCAGCTGGTGAGAGAGGTTTACGTCTTTTTAATGACTTGGAATCACTGCGGCGCCGCACCCACCGCACCGCAACGGTAAGACCGGAGTTTGTGTGAGCCTGGGGTCACTTCATGGTTGCTGATGGTGATGATTGTAATGCAAATTTGAATTAATAAAACTGTGTTTGATGTGCAAATCTATAGTTCAGGTCATTATTGTAAATAAGAATTACTTCTAAATAATAATATATTTTTTTATGTATTAAAGGTAATCAAAATGGATTCATTTCTGCCTTAAACTATAAATATTCAAAGTAATTTTCTAATTTTTGGACTTTAAATAAGGGTTATATCGATGACTCTTATGTTAACTTCTAACTGGTAGTGTATTTGTTCATGGTAAGTGGATTCATCTATATTTTTAACCACTGCAATGCTAATTAGGATGCAAAGTGATAAAATACATTTTCAGGTCTAAATATATTTTTCTCACCTGTGTACGATGTTCCCCAACGGAGAACTGAACAACAGCAAAGTTAGGTGAGGTGTGGCTGCCTTCAATGCGCTCCACTGTGGATGAATCAATCTTCAGCTCACTGCTGATCTCTGCGCTCTGGATGAAGTCCTCTGTCTTCAGGTCCTCCACGCGCTTCAGCTCGCCGTCTGCCAGTTGGATGATGGAACCCTTGATAAAATATGGTGGGAGTGAGGGAGGCCCTGCTGTACTTGAATGGGTTGGAGGAGTGGAAGCTGCAACTAGCCCTGGAGGAGCAGAGACGATGGGGAGATGGAGCTGGGCTTGAACCACTGCGCCTGGGACAGCAACATGGAAGGAGCCACTTTGGGTTTCCAGAGTTTCTCCTTTTGGGGCAGTGGCAGCGATGTATGTGTGTGGGAGTGTAGCTGGAAAAGGTGCCGCTTGGGTTGATGATGTAATGTGAGAGGTTACAGGCTCCAGTGTGGGGACGCCACCGCCACTAACTGGGATGATGACTGGTTGACTGCCTGGAATGAGCAAATGTTGCTGTAGGCCGGTGTGGTAGCTGCTCCCACTGCCCCCTGTAAGGTAACCAATTAGAGGTTGCTGTGGGTAGATGCTTGTCGAAGGGAGTCCCAATGACAGTGGCTCTGAGGTGTTGTGGGTGGTCTGAATAACAGTCTGGGGTGGCAGCGTGCTAACAGCTGCTTTCAGGCTGTCTGCACTATGTGTAGGTGGAAAAGTGAAAGAGCAGGTGCTGTTGGATGAGGAGGGCGGGCGACTGACAGGCTTACCCATGCTGCCTCGCTCCAGGTGTGCAGGGGAAGAAGCTTTCAGCTTCTCAGAGCTGCCTCTGGGTGGTACCAGCTGGTGGTCCCCATGGCTATTAGGCATTAACATGACAGAGGTTCTCAAGCCTAAGTGATCATGAGTAGAGTACTCTGATGGCAGAACCAGATGACGGGCCTCGAAGGAAGACAAGGAGGACCTCTCCTCCCTTAATTTTACTCCCAACTTCGAGAGGCCAGACTCTGATGAGTGTCCAAACCTCCTACCCCTCTCCAGCTCACCGTTGTGGAGCTCTCTGGGTCTGGTACCTTCCTCCTTTCTGCTGTACCCATCGTTATATTTGTGGGGATGAATGGACTGGGAAGGTAGATGAGTTCCTCCTTGGTGATGAGGCGAAGACACAGTCCTTGGAGATGTTGACATCTGAATATGGTGGGGATAAGGGTCCGTAGAAGGAGGAGGCATGGAGGTTCGCCCAGCGGATGCTCGATGGTCCTGTTTGGAGGCCAGCGATGGAGCAGGTAACGTCTCTGTGTATGAGTGTCTCTGTGTGGCTGAAGAGGAGTGGGGGAGGGGGAGGAGGAGGGGGGAGTATCTGAGGGGAAATATAGCTCGTATATGGAGTAGTGTAGGATGAGGCGATGAACTGCATATTGGGAGGCAGTTGTGCGTAATGGACTGTTCCTCCTATTGTGGACTGCGATAGGGGGGATGTATACACCGTGGGAAGAGATGATACTAGCCTCAAAGACGAAGAGGAGGAGGAAGAGTCTGATAAGGTGGAGGGGGATTTATACAGGGGCCCATCCGTTTTATTAGAGCTATGATGTGCACCAGTACTGCTTTCATTTCCACCAGCAACAGAGACATAGCAGGCAGAGTTCTCAGACCTGTCGCTAACAGGTGGTATAGCAGGAGAGCGACTCTCAGGTGGTAACGTGCTGGACGTGCCCCTCTTTTTGGGTGGCAGACATTCATTGCTGCGCTCCTGGTTGGACTTCATGTTCAATTTTACCTCAAGTCTCCCAACTACACTTGCTTTATCCTCTCTCTAGCTGTGCTCCAATACCCTTTTCTTTTGTTGTTTTTTTTCACTTGAACTCTGACCGTCCTGTTCACTTTCCTTAGATCTTTTTTTTTTACTTTTAATGCTTAATTCTTTTTTCAGATTATTAATCAATGTCAATTTCCATTTCACTTGAATAAAAAAAATGTTCAAAACTGACAGGTGAGGGTTTGAAAAGAAGATATGGGTGGGTAGTTAATGGGAGGAGTGGGGCGGCCTGATCTGTCCAGGAACCTTTAGTGGCTGAGGGGAGAGCCTAGTCTGGTAGGGCAGAGCGTCACAATATTATGCCTGCTGCTGCTGCAGAGGATGATGGGGGGCCGAGTGTGTTGTACTTCATGTGGAATCATTTCCCTCCAAAAGAAAGTCTTCCCACACTGAGAGGAAACCTGTGGGGCAGAGAAACACATATTTTTAAAGGTCTGAAAAGTGGAAGCGGTAAAGAGACATAAAAACTGGCAGAAGGAATACAAGGTGACACATTTTATAAAAAATCTAAAAGACTTCTTAAAATGCAGTATTGAATTGTCTTATTTGTTTTAAGAAAGAATAAAATGTAATCAATTTGCAACTAACAATTCCATTGGTAGGTATCTAAAAAGAAGAGTTTAAATATGTCTAAATGGAATATCAGCTTTTGCTTCCTGTTAATAGTTACAGAACAAAACTTATCTGAGTAGCCGTCATCTTCAGATGCAACCAGATATTTGTATCCACTGTTTGAGATTAAATCAGCCTAAATTTCCGTAATTCAGGCCACTTAAGATTACCATAATAAGATACATTTCAATAATTCTATTTACAAAGTGCAACACACCATAATTTAAGAGATGTTTTAAATAAAAAGTTAACAAGAGTATTAGATTTTATGGTATAATCCAAATCATGATTTAATGGCTTTGTGGACTTCTGACAGCTTGAGTTTATTTGTTTCAAGGCGCACACTCAAACAACTTCAAAAAATCAGCAAAGATATCAGAAGAAAAAAGATTGACCTCCTCAGTTTCTTTCCAATAAAACTTCTATAGTCTAAAGGTTCATGCAATAGTTCCACCAATCATATGAAAGCTTAAACAGTTGGGAGAGTCAAGTCATCATAGCTCTTAGGAGGGGAGCAGGTGGGTTCGATGAAAATATTTCTATAAAACCTGATAATCAAAGCATAAAACCTTGTAAAAATGCTGACTGAAACTGGCAACAGGAAGTCATTATCTACAGGTACATCTGAACTAAGATTAGCTGAAAGCCATTCAACGCAAAAGAAGCCAAAAAATCTTAAACCAGATAAGTGTTTGCACATTTACACTGGTAAAAGAACTTTATTTTGAAGACATTGCGTATGATCTAACAAAACCAAAATGAAAAGGTTTTGATATAATGACTTTTGGCAGCAAAACGGTGAAGCTTGCAATATTCAACAAGATTGTGACTGAAGTACTGGGGAGGTGGCATCATGTTGTGTGGTGGATTCGCTGCAGATCGTCTTCTGCTGCAGAAATGGGTATAAATGAACTCCCGAATGCTGAAGTAATGGCAGCAAATGCAAAAACAGAAGAACGGCTTCAACGCATGGTTGTAACTCAACTTTGATTATAAATCTTTACAGAAATGAGATTATGATTATTTCAAAATAAAGCTCAAATTGGAAGATTTTTAATTTCACAAAACAAACAGGTTTTGGCTTACCGTATTTTCACGACCATAAGGCGCACCGTACTAAAAGGCACACTCTCAGTTATGTGTCCCATTTCTGTATTTAACACACACATAAGGCGCACCGGACTATAGGGCGCATTTTTTATATACAGGTACATGTCCTCTACTACCTTTAAATAGCTCTACTGCGTATTTAAAAATACAGCGGGGGCAAAACTGAGTATGACTGTGCTTTATTCATGTATTTATTACAAAGTATTAATCAAACCTGCGAGCTGGCCATGAGACAGACGCATCGCAGATGACACAGCGCTGTGATCACTCCTAAATTAACTTAAAATCCTGAAACCTGCCGACGGAATTTGTTCGCTTTTATTACAGGTATCCTGGTGCCTGCAGTTTAAATTATTTCGATGAAAAACACCTGCCAGCCGCCGCGGTGAGGCTGCTGTTGAATGGATTTCTGCTGTCGGTGCACCGCTGGTATGTGGGGGTCTGAGCGCCTCCGACAGAAATAGATAATCTGGATGAACTGACTGCAATTATTAAGTTTTCAGGAGGCCTTTCTCACTTAAAAACATATTAAAACTACTTTATTCCCACTGATCACAGCAAATATAGCTGCAAGATTTAGATTATTTAGATGAAAAAACACCTGCCAGCCACCGCGCTGAAGAGGAGGAGACCCGCCCAGAGGCTGCTGTTGAATTAAGCTTTCAGGTAGAAAAATAGAGCGGGAGCAAAACTGAGTATGATTGTGCTTTATTCATGTATTTATGACAAAGTATTAATCAAACCCATCAAAGTCATCATCCTCTGTTTCTGAATTAAAAAGCTGCGCTAAATCAGACATGCCAATTTCCCCTTCTTGGCTGTCAGTCACTTTCCGTGCAGCGCGGCTCCTCAGAAATAATGCCGGCTTTTGCGAAAGCTTGAACAACAGAGCCAGCAGACACTTTAGTCCAAGCATCTGCAATCCATCCGCAAACGGTGGCGTAACTTGCCCGGCGCTGCCTTCCACTTATCCTGAAACTGTGGTCTCCGTCTGTCATCCATCGCTCCCACGCCGCTCGCAGCCTTACTTTGAACGGCCGCTTCACACCGATGTCGAGCGGTTGAAGTTCCTTTGTCACACACCCCGGGATAACGGTGAGCACAGCATCCATTTGATTCACCTTTTTTTTTTCACATCGGCTGTGAGATGGGCACGCAGCGATGGTGATGCGTGGAAAAAAGCACCTGGTCTCCTCACATACACCTGCCTTTCATCATCTCCTCATTCATTCAGCCTTTTTCATTTGCGTTAATATCATATGTCATCAGAGCGCTGTGTCTGTCTCGCTGTCAGCTCCCAGATCAGCTTCTCTGATTGGTTGATGCGGCGCGTCCAGCAGCAGAACTTCAATTTTTCCATCTCGAGCAGCAGCAGCGCGTTGGCGGTGCGTCAGATGCTTAAACGCTCCCGAGGCGCTGCGGCTGCAGCTCAAAACGCGCTGCGGGACCTTTTGCTGCACCTATACGCGCGTCAACCATTGACTTTGCATGTAAACTCCCTGCTTCTGCTGCACCTGCTGGGTCCGGTTCACACCGATGTTGAGTGGTTGAACAGCGAGCACAGCGTTAATTTGTTTCCCCATGTTTTTCACATCAGCTGTGAGATGGGCACGCATGGAGTTACATATTAACAGCGATGGTGATGAGTGGAAAAAAAACACCTGGTCTCCTTCCATTCAGCCACTCTTTCATCATCTCCTCAATGAGGTGGTCTCAAAAGTCGCAGTTGGAACACACATAAGGCGCACCGCACCAAAGGGCGCACCGCACATTTTGAGGGAAAAAAAAGACGTTTAAGTGCGCCTTATAGTCGTGAAAATACGGTACCTTTTTTTTTAGAATATGTTTTGAAGGAACCTTTTTGGAGGAGAGTTAAAGGTATGAAAAATAATTTTTTTCACAAACAAATAAGTGTTCAGATTAATCTAAAATGACTTTATTGATGGATGGCATTCTTGCAGGTAAAATCCATAAACTCTGGCCGTGGTGGTGCCTACAGAACATTAGCCAATCTACTTGGCCTACTGTCGAAAGTGAATTGGCTACTTGTTTGTCAATCAAACATTATGCATATGTGCCCCAAGGATGTTATTTATGTAAGCATGTAGGCTCTAAGCGTAACTCATACGCTGTTTGGCTAGCGGTCTGCCATTATGCCAAAGCACGAAGAAGTACTCCTATGCTTGTTTGCTGCTGTGCTATCTATTTTTATTTATTTTTTAACCAATTTGTTCACTCTTTTGTGTAAACTCGAGCATCAATGGCCAAAAGAATCCTGACAAACTTAGGTAGAGAAGAAAGCCGTTTTATGATGTAGTGTGTTTAGGAGATTCTTTTCAGAGGGTTGCCCTGAAGGAGCAAAGGGGTCTGAGAATGGATGCTTTGGTCAAAAAACTTCTGCTGGACAGATAAACTATGTTTGATCCTGTAGTGAGTGCTGTAGTTTTTAAATTATGAAACAAGCAGCAGTGAGAACACATCAACAAATTGTAAATATAACTTGCAGTGATAACGCCAGCAGAGACCTTTTCTTATGGAGATTTCCTGCTGACTAGGTGCATCCTGGCACTTTTGTGCCTCTCTAGGCGGAATACAAAATAACCAGTGGAGGCGTTTTCAGCGTAGGGAACTTTTGTGAAGGAGGGGGCACTGACGCATGTGCACGGTCAAAAAATACGCAAACAGCCGTTGGACATACCGTATCTCCCACCACAGAATCCTCTTCCCTGCCTTTAAGTATTCCTCACCCAGCAAACTGAGATGCATCAAGGCGCTATATTGTTTTGTTGCTCTCTTTTTTGAACCCGCCGGGCCAGAATGCAATGCGTGGCAGCCATGTATTCAAAACTCTTGACACATGTAAAAGAATAGTAGGTTGAGGTGACATAAGATGGACCTCAGGTGTTGCCGGATCCTCGTTTCATGAAAGAAGCTGAGAAGCTTCTGGTTGACATTACATTTCTCAGATTCAGAGCAAAGAATCAAATGAGAAGGAAAATTGGTGAAGCTTTGGGGTGATGGTGCCAACTTAACGAAGCAAAGGGGCTCAGCAAACGTAGCTATTTCTTTTGAAAGGGAAATTAAATGTTTGCCGATGCAAGCATCAGCATTAACGCACCTAGCAACTGACTCGCAAACAGTAAGGATCCAGAGCAGGAGAGAGGGAGAAGTGCCACTTACTGGCTGCAGGGTTAAACTTGAAGCTATCACCTTTAACCTTTTACTTATGAACAACGTCTCCTTTACTAAATTCGAACCGACATAAAACAAAGAAACTTTATGTAGATTTAAAATCAGTACGCTAAAAGCACATGTTAATTTCAGCTATCCACTGTATTTGTAATAAAAGCCATCCAGAAAAACATGCTTGCAAAATCTACTGCCTGCTAAGGTAAATGGGAACTATATTCCAAGTCTCTAACAGGCAAATAATACTCAGTGCTGTGTGTAGAAATCTGGTAACCATGTAACTTTGAATATATATCTGTGATGTGAACCATCTGTTAAATATGGCTCCCTACTGCTAAAGAAGAACAGCTTGGCGTGAGCTTATAAATAATGTACAGGAACTTCAAAAACCTACTCTTATAAATACACCCTCGCTCATACATAACCTAGCACATCACTCCAGTGCACACAAGTGGTGACATCTGGTTGTTTGCAATTATGTTCACACTCTATTCTTGAAACCCAGACCAACCTCTCAGGCATTGTGGTGCAGTAAGAATTTGAGGTGACATGCATATCTTCTTGTAAAATAGCACATGATAGAGTGTAAGTCGTAGGACACACCATGAATCTACTGAATATGTAGATTCATGGTGTGACAACAGGAAAACAGTATTTTCTAAATATTCTATAATGAAATGTGCTTAATTCAAAACATCAATATTTTTTTTTTTTAAAAGCCATACCTGCTCAACTAAACGCAAATACTAAACTGGAGTGAGGGGTTAGATTTCAAACAATCTAACTCTCTTGTGTTAACACCTATAGTGTGGATAAGAGCTTGCCATAAAAAAAAAAAAAAACTTTTTAAAGTCTGCTTCATCTGTTGAAGTTCATCATATTGAGCCCGTCTAAGTATAGTTATAGTCAGATATAAATATATATAGATATACATAACAATTTTGTTCAGCAACTACCGGTTGGTTGTCCTGCGTGCCTATCTCAATTTTTTCCCTGCAACCTACCTAATGGTGGCAATGTTGACCGCTCTCCTTGGCTGTCCTCTTTTTTCAATGTCACTACCACTTTTTGGGACACTCATGTGGGCAACATCCATCTAGGCTGAGATCCAGGACTTTCTTTACCAAGCAATTTTTCATTTTCATTTAACGTGTGTAACATCTAGATGGTTTTGTTTGGCTGTGCACATAGCATATCCTGTATTCCTGATAACCAGATGGAGCTTGTCCTTCTACCCTTATTTGAATACATTTTTCAAAAATATTGCTAAACGATAACCTTTCAGATTTTATAACCCCGATTACTTTATTTCTTGCAAAGCAGTACTCACGGCATTATCTTTGTACACTGAATGTCTCCCACTCTCATTGAACCAAAAGAAGGAAGAGAGGATGCATTTGATAAAAAAAAGAAGAGAAAATTAAAAGCTTGAATCCTATGAGGAAATATGGGGTAGTAAACATTTGCAGGCACACAACTAAGTTTGAACACCAAAGTAGCAAAAGAAATTCCAAGGGGCAGACTTTTTTCTTCATGTTTTTTTTCTTCTTCATCAGTGTTACAGTGGAGCAATACTGCCCCCCAAAAAATTGGATAAGGTTGCATATTTAAAAATCACTGCGTGAAAGCAAACTGCACCAAATGAAGGTGTAGACTCGATCACTTTAATGATTCCCTGCACAGCTCCATGGACCATTCTATAGTGAATATGCCCTCTGAGGGCATTCAAAGCATTACTCTACAGGGAAATAAACACCTATCTGCAAACAATACATAAACTGAGTCAGACAAAGTACGCATGAACATATGCAGACTTGGTTGTACAAGTTCAAGGGTAGCAAACATGCATTCATTACCAGACAGGCAAGTTTTGTTTTACAGAATATCAACATTTCTGTTCAGTCTAGCAACTGTGACTCAGAGGTGTGTTGAATGGTGATGTTGATAGGTGCTGTTTAAATGCTGAGGTGTACTTTTCTTTGGCTCGCTTCTTAGTCTGCCTCCACCATACTCCCATGCCTCAACATGCCCACCTTTCCAGCAATATAATTTCACTCTCAATTATCATTCTTCCTCATAATGGTTTAATGTTCTCAGTACTCTTCTTAGAGTATTTGATTTTTGCTTCTTATTACCTGCTCTGTCTTAATTTGGCTCTTGGCCTATTTGCTTTAGTGTCCAAAAAGAGAATGGGTACAGCAGGTGGTGCTCACGATTAAAAAACTTTCTCTAGTTAGCCAAAGCTTTCTAGCAAAAAGCCAGATAAGAAAAATGTTGAGAAAAAATGTTGAATAAATGGTAAAAATCTTGGCAAAAAATATATGCAACTAATTAGACTTAGCTCCGTCTTACCAGAACTGTGGTTCTTCAAGAACATATCATTCAACACCGTTGATCACTCCATTTTATTAGAGTGCCTGAAAAACTGGGTTGGCCTTTCTGGTATTAAACTGAACTCGTTTACTCGTTGACTTTTATGTGTCAATGGGTGATTTTACATTAGAGACCACAGAATTCACATGTGGCGTTCCCCAAGTGTCCATCTTAGAGCCCCTCTTACTTGATATGTACACGCCGCCCCTAACTCTGATCCTAATAAAAAACAACATAAGTTACAATATCTATGCAGATGACACAGTTACATTATGAGGTCACCAGTTGACAATAACCCCATTCAAGCACTCGGTAAATGCATAGAAGAAATTAATGCATTGATGTGAAAACATTTTCTTTAGCTTCTTCTTCTGGCTCTAATCTACTTTGCATACATAAAACCAGAACCAAACACGGACAAGCAGCTTTAAGTTGTTATGATCAACTAATCTGAAACAATCTGCCGAAAGTTGTAAAAGCACTAAAAACCGAAGAACTAACCCTAACCCTAACCCTACACCTAACCCTAACCTGGCGCGCATAAGATAACAGGAAAAAAAATCAGATTTTAAGACAGGATTTTTTTTAAATATAAATTTTCTAACGTTAGGGACAATATGGTCTGATAAAGAGTACAGTTATATACACGTTTAAAGGAATAGTACACCCAAAACATGATTAGCCTTCATTTTCTACTCACCCCCATGCTGAACAAAACTCTGGAGTACTTTTTTGATATCTCAAATGCATCTGGAGATCTGGGAGGCTTCTTGCTGTCTGCTGACATTCAAATAATGGAGGTCTATGGCGCCCGAGACAGAAAGGTCCACAAAAGTCCACAAAAACGTGTCAATATTCCTCCATACTGCTCGTCCAATGTAATCCAAGTGTCCTGAATGGGTAGCATCCAGAATTTACTCGAAACGAAGTCATTTAGAATGTTTTAGAGCCTAAACAGTAGTGTATAGGATTTCCTAATAGCGCCCCCATGCGCGCTCACGATTCTACGGAAGCCGGCAGACCAAACCAGCGCATTCAGCTCGGCAAAGAACTCATGCTCTTCCTCAACACTGAAGTCCTCAGACATTTTTTTTTCGTTGTTTCTTTCTTTGCACAGGTAAACAGCACATTTCTTCTTCTACGCTTGCATTATCGGCAGAGCAGACGCTGAATGCGCACTTTCTTCCGGTTTGGTCTGCCGGCTTCCGTAGAATCGTGAGCGCGCATGGGGGCGCTATTAGGAAATCCTATACACTACTGTTTAGGCTCTAAAATGTTATAATTGACTTCGTTTCGAGTAAATTCTGGATGCTACCCACTCAGGACACTTGGATTACATTGGACGAGCAGTATGGAGGAATATTGACACGTTTTTGTGGACTTTTGTGGACCTTTCTGTCTCGGGCGCCATAGACCTCCATTATTTGAATGTTAGCAGACAGCAAGAAGCCTCCCAGATCTCCAGATGCATTTGAGATATCAAAAAAGTACTCCAGAGTTTTGTTCAGCATGGGGGTGAGTAGAAAATGAAGGCTAATCATGTTTTGGGTGTACTATTCCTTTAAGCCACAATGATTTGAAATTTAAATATGACTTCCCAACGACTTTAAAGGTGTCTCTGCTCCAGCACATCTGATTTACACTGACAGTTAATTAACAGGCATTTGCTGAACTGCAATCATCAGAATCAGCTGTGCTAAAGCAGAGAAACCTCTAAAACCTGCAGGACAGCAGCCCTAAAGGACCGACTTTGGGGATGCCTGATCTAAACCATCATGTAGACAAGGAAGCAAACAAAGAAATTGGCCATGGGGAATACTTTTTTCATGGCCTGTACCTGTACAATTATGATCTATTGGTAAAAACATGAAAATATTACTACAGTCCTCAGTATAGAGCTATAAATTATGAGAAGGAACAAACACAATCTAAAATCATCAGAAGAAACACATTTGGAATAGTAAGAATAATTGGTTTAAACATATATTAGTGTTATCTTTGATACATTTACTGAAGCAGAGGGGGAAACACCATAACACCAACCCCAACTGTTGAGCACAGAGACCAACGAGTAAAAAAAGGAACAATCTCTTGACATTACAAAAGAGAACTGAGCAGAGGAAGGTTCAAGATGCAATGAAAGCAGAGCTTCGGCTGACCTACATTACAAAAAGAGAGAGTACCTTTGCAGTGAAACTGACACCTAAACACAGATTTGCTTAAAAGCTAAGTCACTTGCAAGTCGCTGAGCTTGCAGCGTGAGGCTGTGCGTTAATGTGCAGATATCGTATGACGTGTAACCCAAGCTGAATGCCCTCCATCTGCTTCAGACTCTCGTACTCTCACTCACAACCGCACAGATAGATTTACAAAATCTTGTGAGAGTGTACTCTCTGGGAAGCTAGTGGCAAAGAAAAAGCCTGCATGAAATTGTGTTTATAGTAGTAAAGGACATAAACACGTATTAGTCTGTGGCAAAAAGAAATAAGGGGGATTTCCAGGGCCTTGCCAAAGTATTTATATGTGGTAAAGTCCTTACATCCATATTTGTTGTAATTAAGACTTTAAACCAACAGAAAGTAGAGCGTCACTGATGCGGTTGAAAGAAAATGATTCATAGTTATCTAAAATTAAATACCTGAAATATGTGGAGGGCATTTGGCAGAAGTCACTGATATGTTTTTTTTTAAAGGCTCATTACTTTGACACCAGTATAACCAATCCCTCGATATCTGTGTCTGATTTTTAGCTGAAAATTTCTGAAGCTGATCTTGTTTTTTTTCTCCTTCCTTATACATAATAAAAATGAAAAACTGATAATAAATGTAACCCCAGACTTGGTTTAAATAAAAAAGAATCTGAAAGCAAAATGCATTAATGAATCAAACAAAATATTAAAAATGGAAAGAAAATAGAGGGTGCTGAAATGGATATACTTCATGTGATCTGAAAGCATGCCTTCTAAATGCACCAATGAATTGGTGGGTAGGTATCGACTGATACCGATACGAGAAAAAACAAAAAATACCCAAAATATCAACTAACTGATGTATCGATCTACCTCTACTAAATAGGGTCCCATTGTGTGTCATTTAAGCTCTGTATAAATCAAGCTTTAGAGGTTTGTTAGAGAACAATGCTGAGCAAACAACATTATGAAGACCACAGCACAGCAGACAAGTCAGGAGAAAAGATAACATTCAAAACTTTTAGATCTCACACAGCATGGATTTTAAAAAAGGTAAAAGCGGGAGTGTTTCAGAGAACTCCAAGGGCTACAAAAACTCTAGAGGAGCTGTAGAGATTTTCAGATCAACCAGGAGAATCTACCAATAACCGTTCGCCATGAACTCCCTAGACATGTCTCTATGGGTTGTTATAGGTAATCCAGAGAACCCTCTAGTGTGTGCAGCAAAAACCTAAAATGAGCAAACCAGACACACTATTCCAACAGTGAGATGTGGTGTTGGGGCTCATCAAGCTGGTCAAAGTTCATGGGGCAAAATTAACCAACCTAATATCCCTTCAGAGGCTGGAAGGGACTTGAGACGTGGATGGAGGTTCTACTTCCAGCCGAAAAAAGCAGCATTTAACACAGAACCTAGGCTACAGATGAGGTTTATCTAGAATATCCATTAGTTAGAACGCCCTGCTCAAAATCTCTTATAAAAAAATATCATTGCGAACTCTGATTCCACAAAGCATTGACTAAGAGGGGCTGAGCCAAATTTCCCCTATCTAGATTTGTAAAACTATTGAAAATCAAGCTGCATTGTCCAATTGCTTTATGTTTGTATCATATAAAGTATCATTAAAATTAAGCACAGTTTGTGCTTGAAATGTGACACAATGTAAAAACTGTCACTGTTATGATTGCTTTTTAAAATGCATTTCCTCAGAAATATATAAGATAAGTTGATTTCATGCACCATCAAGTAAGTATACCAAAAGCAACAGTCAATATGGGGCTGCATATATGAGAATATGAGGCAGCATGTGTAGGACTGCCCAGTCATAATCATAATCACTATCAAACGGATAAGTTCAACGTGATGTGTTATCTCACAGCTAAATATAGTTCAGCTAGAGAGTACAGTGTTGCTGCAAGCTAACACTTCTCTTTCTCAACTTCTGTATTTTTTTTCTTTATGCCTCCTATTTGGCTCTAGTATTGTTTTTTTGTTAGTGGAGGTATTTGCATTAGAACAAGCCTGCACACACGTTACAAGAGATGATGATGTGAACTTTGACAGGGCTGACACTTTACTCACTGCCATTGTACTGCTGATGACACAAACCCGCACACCCGGACATTTAAATATCGAGAGCAATGGAGGATCGGCTATTGACTGGACAGATGAAGCTGGGAAAGAGCAGCAAGAGAGAAAGCAAGTTCTATGGGAGCAGGGGCTGTACACACGACTGCAAGAAAAAGGGAGAGTAACTTTCAGAAAACAAACTCATGGGCAGTGTTGCATGACTTGCACTTTCTACTCCCCCCTGACAGCCCTGGGGTTGGCTGGGTGAACAGAGGGGGTGAAGAGATAGAATAGCTGTAGAAGGAAGGAAAAATGCTTCAGGACAGCAGACAAAGAAGCAGGAAAAACAACCCTATCATAAGAAAAACTAGGGCAGTTCCAGTTTACACACATATATGACACAGTGGAAAAAAAAAGAAGCATGCAGCTCTCACGCAGCCACATTATGACTCTCCCCTGTCCCACGCATGCCCTTCATTCAAAGCAAGCACAAAACTGTGAGAAGTCTACTTACCAGGGGAGCAGGAGTAGCCCACTTCTGCATCATGCTTTCTTCCCCCTTCTCATTCTTTTGCTCCCTTGACTCCCGTCCTATTCTGCTTTGCCCTGTCCTTTGCAAAGTAACTAAAATCTTTCCCTGCAAAACCCCCACACACCCCACTCGCCCTCTTCAAGCGGAAAATCGTAAGTAGACCCAGGGCACTTGTGCCACAAACTGTGCTTGGTTTTTTCTCACTCGTCGAATCGCACCGCAGACACTCATGGTCAGGCAACAGCCTTCTGCTAAATCTCGACAGCAAGGCAGGAAGCTCCCCTCACATCCACTGACATGCAGGTAATCACACACAAGCTGGTAGCAGGCAGATGCGCACACCCACGGGGAGGGAGTCCCGCATGCAGAGCTCCAATGTGTATTATGCAAGAGGCTGAATGCGAGCCAGTGCTCTCACTCTGTCTGCTCTGCACAAACACACACATACACACACACACACACACACACTCACATGGGCCCCTCCCACCATTTGCTCATCCAACTTCATCAGGTATTCATTCAAAAAACACACACGAGCCAGCTGGCTGCATGCCCAGAGACCGCTTACAAGCAGAGAAAGGGAACACGAGAGGGGGTGGGAGGGTGTTACAGTGAGAAGGGCAGAGCAAGGGACTGTAGGGGAGATAACTGGGTGAGAGAGGGAGGGATAGAGAGAGAAGAGGGATTACAGAAACACAAATATGTCTTGATCTACAACTGTTTGAATTTATTATGAATATTTTTAGCATACTGGAAAATTCAGAGGAAATTTTGATCCATTGCAAATAAACATCTCTGGTGTGAATACAGCACAATGTGTTCAAAGCAGGGATGGCAAAAGGGATATTGCGTATCTAAGATAAAATGGACTGGAAGATTATGTTACAAATCCTAATAAATGCTTATATGAATCATGGCTATAAGAATAATAACAAAATAATCATAAAAAAACCCCTCTTTTCTTGTTGCTAATAAAGTTCTGCAGCAACTTTTAATATGACTGTATTTCCAATTATTGGCCACTAGATGGCATGCCTGCTTGCTGATGTGCAGCAAACTATATTTGATTTTAAGCTGACCTAGTTAAATCACAATTTGGGAGTAAATATAGATGAAATGTGTTCCTTTGTGCTAATAGATGTTGGATGCAGAGAGAAGAAATGAGCATGCACTTACAAAAATAAACAAACACACAAGGCTTAAATAATTCCCTTAAGGAGTAGTGGTCCAAACAGGCACTAAAATGACATCCTGTTTGTGTTGGTTGGGTTTTTTTGTTCACTTAATATCATTCCAGTGTTAAATTGTTCAGCTTCAAAGAGGTTTGACTGAGTAAAAAAGTAATCGATTGAAAAGTTAGAGAGCTTTTGAAAGATTAGGCTTTCAAGCTGATATATTATTACAATAATAAACTGCTACTAGAATGTCAGTGAAATTCACAGCTCTAAAATTTGTATCTACAAAAACTAGAAATAGAGACAAAGATAAATATATAAATAAAATGGGAAAAGGCTTAATCACAAGAAACAAAAAAAAAGGTTTGTTTTTATGCCTAGAACGTAAACTATACAGCAAAACATGTCTGTTTCTTTTGCAGCCATTTATTCATACATTTTATACTTTCTTTATCTAGATAGATTGCAAATCAAAATATAAATATTATGATAACATTTGTTAACTTAATTTTCTGCAGGTGCTGTTTAAAAATAAATTTTCTGATTATTCAGAAGACTGTTAAATAATATATGTTAAAATCGGACAAAATTTCAATAAGAAAATATATATATATATATATATTTCTTTTATCAACAGATACAGCTGCAGACAGTGAAATTTATTAAATTGATTAGTGTATTGTCATGAAACTTGCAAATATGCTTTATAAAATTACACTTTTTCATAAAACCATATTGTTGCAGTATAATGGAAAATAAAAGCCTAAATGTTTGTGCTAGAGAATGTAACAAACCTGAAAACACCAGAAACAGAGACAAAGATAAAGACTTGATTGACAAGGGGAAGGGCAAATAAAAAAAGCAAATAAAAAAAGATTTCCTTTGCAGCCATTTATTCTTACTTTTTTTTTAACATTATCTATACACGTCGTTGGCAAGGTCTAGTTTTAAGTCAGCCAGTAAATGGAAACACTGAAAGGTTTTGTGATCTATGCTCACCTTTACAGCTTAGCTTTTATAAAACAGTGACACGAAATCACTTATAATCATTTTCACAAATGTCAGGAACCCCATATGGAGATAATTAAAATCTAGCAAAAAACTTAATCTGTTTGTATTTCTCCAAAACTACCCAGATAAGACAATATAAGGTGTGCTGAAAAACGAGGGCATGAAAAAAACAGCACGTGAAAAAAAGAATCACATATATTAATTAATTAGAAACATTAATAATTAGCAAACATAAAATTTTTCTCAAAGCAGAAAGTAAACTTTAGGCAGACAGCATGCTAGAAAATGTCTCCATCATGTTTGCCACACCAATGATTTCTCAGATGCTTTCAGTGTTTTGACTCCTGCATTTTCCCCCAATGTTCATAAATCCATCAATGTCCAAATAACTAAAATGAATTCGAGTTAACCTGAAAACACCACAGATTCTGTCTAAATCATGTGCCTTTCCACTGAGCAGAATACAGTCTCAGTCACAGCCAGTCACTAAGGAAACTGATGAAAAGCTTCTATATATATACTCTCACCGTATACATATCACAGACTCTTCTGCTGCCTCTGCTCTCTCACTCACACATACACACAATCTTGACTCTCTCCATCTCCCACGCAAACCTCTCACATGCTGCGATTATGACAACAGCAACCCTCGCCTTCCTACACACTAACCAATCCCCCCTCCTGTCCCTGTCGGTAAAAGTCTCAACTCTTATTTTTCCAATGTCTTTCCATCTGTCTCTCTGTGCATGTGTGACTGTGTCTGTAATCAGAAACTTGTGTCAAGCCATCTAATAGTCACATACCAAACATGTACACAGTAGCTTTATGCAAGGCTTATTATTCAACACATGCAGCAAGTATCTACCGCTTTGCCTCAGTCGCCCCTTGATCCCATTCTCCCTCGGAAACCCTCTGCCGATCAGTGTTAAGTTGTGTGCTATATTTCGGCCCGAGCCACAACCCATTCACAAAACTGCTAATCCTCACACTGTTAGATCTCTGAGAGCCGCACACACAAAGAAGCGTGCGTGTATGTCTGCAGGATTAGAGAGGGACATCAATGGACGGACAAATCACTGCTAAACTCCTCTTCTGTTAAACAATCCTGCTGAATAGAAACACAAGCTCAAATACACACAAGTATCTATGTAAAACTGTGAACATGTGCATACGCGGACTAGAACTCATTCATTTTTTTCCAACAGCAGCTAAGCACGGATTCATACTAAAACCCTCACCCCGCACCCAAACATCAGCAGTAGCCATCCACAAACATGCGGGAGGACATATGGGTATAAAACACCCAGAAAAAAAACTTCAAAGACGGTACATAATCCTGCTGAAGCAATGTGGGTTGGTGCACAGAAGTGAAGAAGAAGAAAGTGTGTGAAGCAAGAAGGCTGAAGGGACAAAAGAAGATACAGATTGCAGAGAGGGAAGATAACTGAGAAATGTGATGAATTAATTTAACCCATAGACTTACTCAGGCTTGGACTGCTAATCTGTGATGCTGGACATTTGACAGTAAATAACACAAGGAGCCCAAGAAGTAATACAATGTTAACTACCTAAATGATGCATGCAGTATATATTTAGCCCTTCCTTGTCATGCACATCCTTGTGACGGTTGGCATATGGGGTAATTTTCTATTTCCTCAAACTGTAATATCCTTGCAACAAACTAAATTATAATAAAACTAAAATGCTTTTTTTTTTTTTAAACCAAGGTGCATGACGGGGTTTTGCATCTAAAGGGTAACGTTTCCGTCTTATGTGCATTGTTGCCAGGTTGGGATGTTTTCCAATCTGGCAGTTTAGGATGGTCATCTATGGGTAAAAAATGTTTTTCTTTAGATTTATGACCTAAGAGATCAATAGACATTGGTTCAAATTGGGCGAGATTTCGTATAGCCAGGCGGTTTATGAACATTTTTTGGACTGGAAAACGTTAAGTCCATAAGTGGGCCGGTATAGATTGAAAAATGCCAGGGCTGAAAATCGTTCCCACTCTGAGCCTGGACTTACTGCTTCTTCAGTTCATAAAAGACAACCTCTGTAGTTCTCAAAAACCTCTGTAATTTCAAAAGAAAACCTGTTTTATTTCTAAAAGAAAGGCCAGTATAAAACAGCAACAAATAAGTGAAAATGAAGTGTATTACACATCTACAAGACCTTTTTCTAGCCCTGCACTATAAAGAGAGCTTTCTGATATGGTAGCACTCATTAAAGGATTAGTTTTTTATGAGTTTTCTTTGAAGAACTGACCTGATGATTCTGATTTTAACCTTTCTATGGACTATAACAAAAGAACAAGGAGAACAAGAGTGGTTTGAAAGTCTAACGAAAAATAAAGAATAACATCCATCTCCAACCATTTATCTAGAATTTTCTAAACTGCAAACAGCAGTTCCTACTTATTGTTGAGGAGTTTGAAGAGTGAGAATGGTAAGAGATCTTACATAAAAAAAAAATCGGATTTATCGGCTTTGATCCGTTGAGTCAATCAAGGAAAGTTGGTACGTCTGCCGACTAAAAACGGTTGCATCTAAAATGTCAAAGAAACATTTCTTTATATTTAAGATGCGTGCTTTAAAAATACCATTCAGAAATTCGCACACCAACACAAATGTACTTAATTGGTTCCAAAGACAGACACCTTGTAATCTTTCAAAATGGTGTTTATCATACTTTGTGCTTTCTTTCTCTTTTCAAATGTTTCGCAGTACTTTGGTTTCTTTTTCACTTCCTTTAGACCTTTGAGAATGATCCGTCAGATGCAGTCACTCTAAAGGATAAAAATGGATGTTGACTCATCGGAAGTATTGTTGAATGAATGGGTGAAAAAACAGGACTTGTGTACTTTACTTCTGGTCTACAGATACTAAAGCTGAAGCACTCACAGGAGGTCTGAAATCAACAACTGTGTGGTCTTTTGAAAATAACCAAGATAAATAACAGCCTATAATGATTACCTTATAATCTCAGTGGAAAAAATGTACCTTTAACACAGAGAAAAACAACATACAGGTAGTCAACTCAGCTTTTGTTGTCATTTTTGAGGTTTTTAACTGATCTATTAGTAAGCTTTTATAATAAGCTAATAGTTGGACTCACAAGTCTCCTTTGTTTTCTATTCCGGGGGTCAGTAGCTGCAAGTTGCAAGTTTAGGAATCACTGCTTCAGGTGAATCAGCTCTAAAGCAGTTTATTTAGGTTTAACTTGATCTTCTGCTCAGATGTTTTCATTAGTAGCATTAAGTCCTTAAAAAATAATGTACCTGCATCAGCTGCTTATCTAATACTGTAGCACACTTAATGGTAAATGGTAAATGTTATGTACTTATATTGCGCCTTTATTCAAGTTAGGAGACTTGGCCAAAGCCCTTTACACTACATTCATTCACCCATTCACACACACTCACACACTGATGGTGTGTGATTAATGTGGTTAATGTAATATTGAGCTTAGCCCACCCACTAATATTAATTTGGAGTGCCTGGAGTTTTCAACTTGGTGACTAGATGTTTATAATGAATAGGAATATGTGACACCCTTTTCGTTAAAATGTCTAACCAGTGTTGCACAGCCAAACCGATAGCAAGATCCTCTGAATATTTACCAGAGAAATTGGCTTTTATTTGTCAGTTCAGCTCATAATGAATTATAGAAGTATCTAAGACTTTGAGATGAGCTGCCAGCCTGAAACAGTCAGCTGATCGTCCCCTTTCCCTCACTAGAAGATCTCACCTGATGTGTTCTATCTTCCCGAGGTGACACAGCTCAGATAATGAGTCACATCATTTCAGAACTGAATCAGATGTGAGACGGGTGACTCCAGAGGGTTGTGGGGAGCACAGTGCTAAATAAAACAGCTCAGGTGGCAAATGTCAACACCGGCACAGAATTGCACAATAACACTGGTTTTGCTTGTCATCATGAAAACATTTTTTTTTTTCTGACAGAATGAAAGATAAGGACACACATGCTGCACGCATCCATAGATGGCAAAACTACAGCGTTGCTTAAGATGAACTCCACAGCTACAATAGTAACCAGCATGGGGCAGTAAATGGCATGAACAGTCGTGGCACCACGCATTGTGTGGATGATGGGAAGTTGAGTGACTGCTCAGCATTTGTTCTTGTCTGTGAACAATGTTCTCTAGCTTTTCTTAGAAGCACGGACAAAAAAGATTTTTTTTTAAAAGGCCTCAAAAAGCACAGCCAGCAACCTTCAACATCAACAAGGCACATATATAAATGCCAATGCTTTAAGAGCATGGAGCTCTAAAGAAATGTCTAACCCCACAAAAAGCCACACTGTATGATCAACACAAAGATCCAAATCATATACATTTACATTCTGGTTTCTTTAAAAAGCTAACGTATACATTTCATCAGAATATATATATATATATATATATATATATATATATATATATATATATATATATATATATATATATATATATATATATATATATATATATATTTTTTTTTTTTTTTTTTTTTTTTTTTTTTGCAAAAAAATACTACGTAAAGTTGCAAAGGTATAATCTAGAGGAATAGGTAAAAATCACAATCAAAAAACATATCAGTTCTTCCAAATAGCAGTTAATCAGCCTTGGTGATAACTTCAGAAATAAATTTTTTCACAAAGAAGTTGAACTAATGGATCATTTAAATATTTTAGCTATCAAAGTGACCTGTTTATTTTTTAAGCAGTCGATATGTTCTTTTTTTTCAGGAAATTACAGAGAACGGCCTGACTTAGATAAACAGAAACTAGTAAAAAAATCAGGAGTCTATCCCTCACTGAGAGACTCGTCATGATAAATGCAACCAATAAAGCATGAGGGTCAGACTGTACATTCAGTAAAGAAACACAAACTCAACTGAAAATAGAAAAATATAAAGAGCAGCTGAATAACAAAATACTTCAGAGTTGGGAACGTATGTAAAAAAAATAATCAAACATCCTCATTTCAACATACACAATTAGCATTTTTTGGTGGTTTATTTTGAACAGTTTTTAAGAGGATATAAACAGTGAACAAAGCAGTTCTGCATTATAAAATTTTATTGAAAAAAGTCTAGATAAGCTTTTTTTATTTATAAGTACAAAGGAAGAAAAAAAAAAGAAAAAAAATAATCAAAATGGAAAAAACCGCCTGCCCGCCCTCCCGTCCGTCCGTCCGCACGCCCGCCTGCTTCAGCATAAAATTAAAATGAATCCTTAAGCCCCAAATGGACAATGTTACATAGAGAAAAAAATAGAGTTCCAACTTTAAGGTAAAGTGCAGGGTGGATCATATTGTAGCTTATTACTTTTGGTGGTTATTTTCCACAAGTGCAATGCACAAAACCCATTGCATTATTAGGAAAAGGAATCCACCCAATATTTCAACTCATCAGTCATTAATGACTGAAATAAATATTAGTGTTGCATCGATACTGATACCAGTATCGGACAGGGCTCCAGTAGTGCACTAAAATGGTAGTATCGGCGAGTACTGACAAATAGGGCATCGATACCGTTTTGAAAGCCAAAAGTTTATTCAACTATTGTCACCCATTCCAGGTAGGCAATAAAAAGTTCTACTGGATTTACTTTGTATTAGTCCTTTTCCTACTTCAAAAAGGTAGGCAGCAGCTTGACAAAGCCATGACGGTAATAATTTCACATCCAAGTAGTAAGCAGTTCATCATATATACACACACATATCAATTTAAAACATATGGTATCGGCCAATACTGCACAGTCAGGTATGGGGTATCGGTATCGGGGCCAAAAAATGGCATTGGCGCAACACTAATAGATATCTCACTGAAGTCGTGTACCTGTTCAGAAGCTGTTGAAGAGCAATGGCCCAAAGTTACAGAATCTAGAAAAAACTGAATATATATATATACATCATCAGTTCCAAGTTTTCTGCTCTAGTCCATCTATGTCTTGTTCCAGTAGCCAATTTGTCATCAAGTTGCCCTGGTTCCCTAGCAACTGACGCAGACCTTGTTAACCAGGGCGACGTCCGGGTTGGTATGGCTCTTGTATTTGCGGTCTAACTCATGCCTGAGGTAGGCCACTAAGCACTAAGGACCTTGCCTAAGGGTCCACCTGGATGTCCATGCCGGGAATTGAACTCACGATCACCTAAACCGGAGCCGTCGGTGTTACCTGCTGAGCTATCCAGCAGAAGAAGGCAGTAATGATAGATGTGGCAATCACAAGCGACAGCAACATCAAGAAGAAAGAACACGAGAAGCTTGAGAAATACAATATATATATATATATATATATATATATATATATATATATATATATATATATATATATATATATATATATATATATATATATATATATATATATATATATATATATATATATATATGTATGTGTGTGTGTGTGTGTGTTTTATGGACTCCTAAATGACTCAAAACAGGGGGACTTTAGATCAAAATTGCATTTTTGTACATGATGTACTAAGAAAATATCTGATCTCGGCAATGGACCCAGCTTGAGGTTAGATGTGTGTCCCAAAACTCTGACCATGACCCATTTTTCTATGTCAAAACACTTTTATCTACCAAGGTGACTACTACTGCTGTAAAGTATTGCAGGCTTTTGCAGTGACAGAGAGAGACACAATGAGGATAAAAGTAAAAAGAAAACAGGACAAAGGGAGAGCAGAGGGATCAAGATACAAGTGAATGAAAGCAATGGGGATGTCTTTCCATAGTAGCAAGAAAGAGACAGACATCCAAGAAGAAAGACAGACAGCAGAGATCTATTAGCTAATACAACTCATGCAGACAGCATCCTGCTGCTTAGGGTATTGATTTAAGGATATTGCACCAAATGCTGTGTGAGTGAGTGATGGTTAAACTCTGGCTTTGTGCCTGAAGATATATCGTAGTACTACAACAGCTTCCTCTTCAAAGGCAATATTCAGGCTTCCTCTAGTAATCGTGTTTGTGTCTTTATGCACAAACATCTAAATGTTTTTGAGAGATGGTAGATGTAATGAAAGAGTGCAAGTGCTTATTATTCTAATAATTTTCTGATTAAAAAACAATCAATTATAACATAATTGCATGTTCAATTATTAAACATTAGATTTTTTATTAAGAAACGTAAAGGTTGTGGTTTAGGGAAGAGAAGGTAAGCAAACATGATGACCTCCTAAGTAAAAAAAAAAAAAAAGTAGGGTTGTGTGTGCTTCAATAGGACAGCATAATGGAATGTTTCAGCTCAAGACTTGCCAGCAGCACTTTTCCCATACGCCTTGGAGCCAAGACTAGCCCGCCAGCCAAGAATAGTACTAACTCTCTTTCTCACACACAAGCATTCACACTTTTTACTGTTTGGGCGACAGAAAAAAAAGGGATGAAAGTGTGAATAGCTGTCTTGCTCACTTAAAGGAGCACAGTGAAAGAGAAAAATAGCAAACCTAGAACAAAAAAGGAAATATGAATTTTGTTGATGATTTCTTTGTTGTAGCAAAGCCTCGTGGCAATAAACCATAGGAAAACTTGCTAATATTCCTTTGAATGGTGCCTTGTTTTAAAAGAAAACATCTTTGTGGGTGGCGTAGCAAAGCTGTGCTGTTGGGTTGCACTCATGAAAAATAAATTTGCTTTCTTGCCAAAGCAAAACTATTTTTGGTGGGGGCAGTGTGATGGTGAGGCATGAAATCCTCCTATCCCCACTGGAGGCAGTCTCAGTTCAGACAGATGGTGAGATGAGATTCCACAGTCAGCAGGAATCTCTTCTCCTGAGGTTCCACTGAATGGGTAAGCGCTGTGTCACATACACGCCCTGCTACCGCATCCTCGCCATGCTGATGAAAGTATCGTAGCCTCTCCAGTCAGTCAGAGCGCTTCCACCCAGGGCACTACGAGCATCCCCTCTTAAATCCCCTCTGGTCTACTTTTCATTTTGATTCTTCAACTTCACTTCAATCTAGAGTAGAGTGGATTGTTAAGGAAGGAAATCAGTTGCTATAAAGCGAAATGGATCTGATAGAGTTTCAAAGTGAAAGACTGCACGTGCAGAACATGGATCGTATTTTACTCTGAAACATCAGAACAACATTAGCTGCAGCTCCACCACAGAGCTACTAGAGAATCTCATTTCATAAAACAGCATGGATGAAATGTTTATATGGCACAACTCATCTGTTTTATAAAGATAAAACCAGCTGTCACATATTTTTTTCGTCACATTAAATTTTACATGTGATCGCAGGCATGCGAGACATGGGTTGCACTGGCAAATAACCATTTTATTGTTTTATTTAAAGCCTGCATGTATACTACCATCTCATGATGACGTAATCCTTGCATGACCTAAGTTTATCCACTCTGAAACACTCCAGGGTACAGAAACCTAGATTTAAAAAAAAAAATCAAATCAAAATACTTTACATTTACCCGGTGTCTGATGCTGCAGGCATTTACACCATATAGTAAATGTTAAGTTATGCGTGTTTGACTACAAACTCTTGGCAGAATGTCTGAACATGAAGAAAAAACAGTGCAGGAGGAACTTTATTATTGGTAGGTAATGCAGACAGAATTAGTTTCCCCTGTGTTGTTCAAGTAGTCTCAATTCCAATCAACTAAACATTGAATTAGTGACGTTTAACTCTTGTTGAAAATTTGAAGATAAGATTTATTATTTCATTATTTAGCTACTGGGTGGCATCACATAAAAAAACCCAAATGTAATATGAGTAACAATCAATAAATGAATGAAGCTACTTTTAATTTTTTATTTTTTTTATCGACTCACTGTACCCCCCCACTCCTATCACCAATAACAGCCTAATAACAAATTGTAACAATGATATCAAGAAAAAAGCACAAGTTTACATCCTTGACCTCGCATGTACTCAGCTGAAACGTCTGTTAGATAATCGCCAGCAGCTCCAAAGCTGCTACTCTCTGTAACTGACCCTGAGATCTTCAGTCTTAGTGGAAGTGAAGAGTGAGAATTTACCCCCCTCGGGATTATCAGTTCTTCAAACATAATACATGTATGCTGCAAGAAGTGCAAATGCAAAAAAATAAACAAAACAAGAACAGTATTTTGTAGACTCATAATTTGAGGAATAAAACTGCTTTTTGTAGATGCACAGTATCCAGGCATACTGGGTTTTAAGGAACATCTTATCTAATTACAGTGAATTTAGTAAACAAGTCGTGTTATCTATATTAGCTGAGTTTTAGTGGCTGCATTCAGGCAACTAAATGCGCCTAAAACATCTCCATATCTTCAAAGAGCGACTGGTAAAGTGATATATCATTTTGTATTGGTCAACTGATTGTGCTGCATGATAAATAATCAGGATTAGATGAGTAAACCACTTACTATATAAGCTGTGCTATGATTTTAAAGCTTTAACCAGAAAACAAAACTGAGCTTATGAGCTGCCAGTCCATTAAAATCAAACCCATTTTACTTAACATTCATCTGTGTAGTTCCCAGATTGACGGGTTTATCAGTAGAGCAGAGCTCCTGGCTACACGGAGAACAAGGCTGGAAAGTCCTTGATGCCAGAGCTTATAACATCAGATTAAACATGACAGTCAGACTTACAGCTTTTAGGCTGGAATAGCAGCATGACAGCAGTTTGTGTGTTAAGACTCAGCAGTGAGCCTTGCCTTGTAGCTGGAGATGCAAGTCAAACTGCAACTAACTTATACGAAGCAAAAAGGGAACTGGATGAAACAGATTTAGCTTCATGGTAAAGATGCCAATTGTTACCATTCTCACCTCATTCAACACAACTGCTCCACACTTCCTTGTTTGTCAGCAGGCGGCACAGGCCATGGAGAGGCTTCCAGACTATATCCCACAATGCAGAACGTGGACTGAGGGACTCAGCACTCCCTGGTGAACAAAAGGAGCAAATGTTAAATGCAATGAGTGTATAAAATGGTTTTCAAAGCATTGATTTGAAAATTTTAAAAGTAGACTCTTGTGAGTCTCAAAAAAAATAACAGCACATTGCAGAATAAATTTGGTGACAAGGCTCAGGATATTTCTGTTTGTCTGCCAGTGAGAGCAACACATAACAAAGCTGTGATTCACAACAAAAAAGTGTGAATTTGATTTCTTTCCTTTAAGAAACGTTGCAGACAAAAGCCACATTTCTTAAAGGAAAGAAAGAGTATTTTGCGTCATTACCTTTTCCAAATACTAAAAAGCACAAACAACTCCATATTGCACAAGAAAACATATTTGTACTAAAAATTCCTTATTATTTGATATGGACTTTTACAACTGCGTATCCAGCAGGTAAAAGAATATAATGTGGACCTTGCAGTCAGTAAGGAATGAGGAACATTTATCTGGCCACAAAAAAAAAAAGGTTTGTACATTTAGTTTGATATGCTGCTTTTATTTTCCACTATAAAGATAAAAAAGGAAGATTTGTGGGCAAAGCATTGTAAGATATAAAACAAATTGCTTATCTTCCACTGTAAACTAACAAGTTATTAACGTTGGTGAATTTTTTTTTTCCCTCAAGCAGGGGGATACGGGGCACAGAAAAGTCTAAATTAAAGAGGAGACAATGGAGGGAGCAGACAAATCACTGCAATTTTCTAAATCTTTAACAACTGTTTTAGGCAGACAAATGTATTTTTGCTCTGGATTTGACAGGATTCCACTACAATATAGATGCAAACAAAACCACTGAACCCAGCAATTTGGAACAATTCATGCCTTGTGTTGCCTTCATTTGCAAACACTGCTTTTATATTAGTGCTTACGAAAAAAAACACGCTTATTTTGATGTACGCATCCCGAGAGGCTTTCTGCAGCTGGTATTCTATATGCAATCAGTGAATTACACACAGGTGACATCCCTCTGTTGCGTACCTATAGCAATGCATAAAAATGCAATATGACCTGTCTGTTTGCACATTTAACAAATGCACCCTCAGACAAACCTTCCAAAAATAATGCATACTTGTTCATTAAATGTGGGCATACTGTATCAGAGCAAACCAATACTATTTAGTCTTTAAGACTATTGAGAAAAAAGATTTAAAAATGGTTTGCCTACATTTATCAATAGCACACAGCACGGTAAACTTGTGGATCATACTTCAATGTACAAATGAAATACTCTGCTTAACTTCATGTTATGATAAAATGCGTCATGTTTTAGGATGGGTGCAGGTTTTATGTTGTATTTGAGTCCTTCACTTAGTCTCCATCATTCCATTTTCCCTTCTCTTCATTATCCTCTGTTTACCACAGTGGCTTCTGATGTCATTAACTTTAGTATGTGCTGTAAGTTGTTCACTGTTTTCCTGCAGGATCCTCCTTCTGAACTGCCTTCTAAAGAGGCCATCTTTGCTATGACGTGTTCTCCTTGGGTCTGGTTTTAAGTTTAACTCTTTATCATTAAGTAGTTTATTATATAATGTTGTTGAGTTTCTGTCAGTGTTTAGGTCATGCTCCAAACCCTCAAATCATAACACCCATGGTTACTATTGCAGAACGCGCCCTGTGCACTTTGTTCGGCACCTTTTCCCCTACTCTACCTTTAACACCTAAGTAGTTTCTCCAGCTATGTTTTATATTCTCTCCATGTAATCTAAACAGCCCGGTTCTTTTTTAAAAGCTATTCTATTTGCCTTGGCTGTAAATAAAGTGATATTCAACAATCAGGGGAAAGTGTGCCAACGTTGGACAAGCTAAGAATGCACTAGGTAATATCAAAGTTCTCATCTAAGAGGGAAGAGATTGTAAATTGTAAATGGTTGGACTTTAGCGCATTAGTACAACTCCTGAGGAACTTAAGAAACAACTATACTTTGACCTTATAGCCATATTAAACCATAATGAAAGCACTCACAGTTTAGCACGTCAATATTGGTTTAATTGTTAAAGGTTAGGGGTTATACCTTTTTACAATCAAGCAGTCTGTGAGGCTTGTCTGTCAGCCTGCTTTATAATCCTGGATGTGTCTGAGGGCTGGATTGTTTATCATAAAAGTCATATTGTTGATATCTGCACTATTAGATATTTCACTCTTTAGTTAGTGCTCTTTAGTTAGTGCAATTTAAGCCTACCAACCACTGATATTTAGAAAGAAATTATGAACAGTGAGAGTTCAAGAGGATTATCCCACCAGGAACCTAGCTTTGAAACAGACTGCACTATTTAATGCACATATAGTGCACCAAAGATGTCCCTCACTTATAGGCATGTCCCTCGTATGCAAAAAAGGGTGATATGTCAAAGCAGATATTTACAGCTAATCTTCAAAAGGTTGCATATCCTATTTACTCAACTTGACACCAAACCATCCTGTTCCTATTCTAGCTCGGTAAAAAAATAAGTGAAACTTCAGTAATAAAGACTGCCAAGAATTTTATTTTGTACTTGCTTCAAACTTAGAAATTGACATAATTGTGCATTAATTTGTGCAACTGGCTTTAGATTGTAAAGTTAATTGTTGCATAACCTCCCACAAACTTAACTTTGCATTTCTATAGTCCCTTTGTGATATGTCAGGGCAATTTCCATTTATAATGCCTGTTTTTGACCAAATGTTGGCTTCATAGCTAATTTATATATAAAGTGCTTATTTACAGCAAACACTCTCTTAAGGTGTTTCTTTTTTTATGTTGTTGCTTTAATGCTTCCAGACAATGCTTCTGCTAATATAATCTAAAATGTCTTATTATACAAGGATTACAGGCTTCATCCTTTTCTTCCAAAGGTGATTCTAGCCAAACACTCATACTTCCGGGACATACTTCCATATATGATGACTGTTGTTCATGATTGCTATCTGTTTTTTATGTCATATATTGAGTAATGGCTTCTTATTCACTGAATGGCCTTTCTTCCAGTTAAATAGTTGACTCATTTAACTGCGAAAAAGATGCTCTCTTCCCAGCTTCAGCCAGCAACCTACTGTAACACGGTTTGGGTTCTGTGATTAATACATACTGTACATTTATTGAAAAAGTATGTTAGTCCCCAGTACACAATATCTGCCTCCTCCCTCAACAGTATAAATGTTAGTGATTACCATTGTATTTATACTTGTATATATTAAGTGAAGAGGTGAATATGGTACATTCAGATAAGCCAGAAAGAGGTCTACATTTATTTTTCTTAAACCTTTGCCAATTTCTTCTGATTTTGAAGTTATGTCATCAAACAAAGTCACCATCTTTGAGATGTTGCCTTCAAACACCTCAAAGGTATGACTCGATTTAAATCTAATGTTTTAAATTAAGCCATCATGTTAAATATGTCATAATCAAATAGGCTTTTCAATGTTCCTTAAACACAAACCTATGTGTAAGTGAAATCATTTGGGGAAAAAAAAAATTGTATTAAGAAAATAGAAATGATTCTGCCAAAGAAAATGTTTAGTCTTATTAAATATTAGAAAGGGGAAAAAAAGGCTGACTTTTAATCCAGTGAAGGAAACAGACCTGTTCAACTGTAGATCAAAGATAGTAATAAAAAGATGCAAATGCAGTCACTGGTTTACTACCCTTACATCATCAACTGAGACCAGGCAATATTCACTCTCTCTTCCATGCAGCAAAATAATTCACCATCTAATTCCTAAAATTGCCTTTTATCATTTTTTCACACTTGCACTTCACCTCAAACCTGTCAAACAGCAAGAATAAAACTCCAGTTTTAAAAACATAAAAAGTGCGACACACTGACCTGAGAGAACTCCCACATACACCGTAACAGACAGAGCAGGTTACCATCGATGGCGTACACATACTCTGTGGGACTAATTAATCTGGTTGTGTTGGAAATGTTGTGAATGTTACAGAGGATACAAGACACAACTCCCTGCTGTTAGTCAGCTACAGCAAGTGTGTGCCTCCGAATGTTTAAGGGATGCCAAACATCCTACTGACCCACTTTTTCTGAGTGTGACAAAGAAAAAAAAAATTGGCGAAGTGGGAGTAAATGTAGGCGACTCTCTTTCTGTTCTAATGTGCCCTTAAAGGCAACCGGGGTAGGAGTTACAGTTCGAAGGATGCATTAGTGACAGCCTTTTATGCACGCTTTTATAATATGCATGATGACTCAATTCTACAAAGGGCTGATAGCTGCTGTGAGCACAAAATACAACAATGGAAGAGTTAGGCAGAGAGAGAAACAGAGAGAATGAATATCCAATGTCAGATGTGGGAAAATCAATTGGATTCTGTGGCAGGCTTTAGCGAGGAGTTGAACTAAAGCCTTTACATGAATTACAATGGCTACACACAGTAAGCAGAAGGGTTTGAGTAAACTAAATTGTTTGCAGAGAGAAGTAAAAAAAAAATGCAACTACTGAGGCAATAGATTGACAGACATCAACTGGTGAAGGAAACCATCAATAGTATTAAAAAAGACAAGATAAAGACACAAAAAAAGAGGCTGCAACAACAAATTGAAAGGAAGTGGCAAGAAATGAAGAGGAAATCCAAAGCGACAGAGAAGGACAGGTGGCGAGAAATGAGAGTACAGAAAGGGAGGAATAGGATGGCAATGTACTGGCAGGCAGTGAGACAGAGAGAAACAGATGGTGGCAGAGAAGAGGCAGATACAAACTCACTGGGAGAACAACACTGGCACAGCCAGCAAGGCACAGCGGGGAGTATAAAAAGCTGAAGAAGGTCAGCAAAAAAGGGCGGAGGAAGATGATAAGGAGGGAGCAAAGCAGGACAAAGACTCAGTTGTGCATGGCAAAATGTTCAGCAACTTTTAGAAAACCAAAAAACACAAGCCAGACTTAAATATGGCACTCTGACTGATATCTCACTGAAATAAAACATTTGTTTTGCTTGTAGGACCACATGTAGGTAGTTACCTTAGATAAGTATTGAATCACATTTTCATTTAGTTCATTTCATTTTAGTATTTGACAATCAATCAACTTTAAATCTGCAGAGTTTCACTTCTTAATTTACCGACGTATGCATCACCGTCCAAGAGTTCAGTTAAGATTACAAGACTTAAATTACAGACTTAGATTCAAACTTTCATCAGGTTAATAATCTCGATCAATGGATCAGACTGGTATCGCTTAGGACACAACAGAACAATGTAAAATTGAGAGATTTTGTTTATATATTGTAAAAAAAAAATTATCAATTTTTTATACTGTAAAAAAATTGATAAAAAAAGTCATCTTAAAAGTTTTTAATATCATTCTCAATAATAAATGGAAAATGTTTTTAATTGGAGACTACCTTTTTGCATTTTACCACAGGCCTATTAGTAGCTTAGCTTTGGTGATCCAAGCAGTTGACGTTTGATGGGCCTCCTTACCATCATCATCATAATTCTAAACCTACCTCCACAATCTTTATCAAAATCAGGTCAGGTAGAACTCTTTTCTTATTTCAGTCGAATAATATGGAATAATACAAAGCAAAAGAGTAATCCTGCCTCTGTTCAGGCGGATATATAATGCTGCATCTTTGCTATAACTGTTATAGATCTGTGGAAATGTTAGTAGGAGGTGAGTGTTCAGATAATTGCAATCAATTAAAAGGTCAGGTCAGCATTATGCAACAGGACGAGGCTCTTTACATGTTGTACAAGAGGTCAATGAGAAACGTGTGCAGAAGCTGGTGGACAACTAGGGAAGAGAGTGAAGTGAAAGGTTCTCCTTGCTTATGTTATGATTTAATTTTAACATCGTAAGTTGTTTTTTTGTTGTTTTAAGATGAAGTTCTCTTTCAGGGTTCTGACTTGACAGATTTAATTGCGATCTATAATAAGGAGCTATAGCAGAAGTTGAGGAATATATTCTCTGTCTGTTGCAGAAACGCCAAACGCACAAGTCAGGACTCTTTGTTCCAATCCATCATCTCCAATCTAGGATTCAGGCCGGCTAAATTAGTTGGGAACGGTTCGGTGTAAACCGCATTAAGTGAGCTTCTGATTGAATAGCAAAACATAGTGAAGCTGACAACTCCTTTGTATGTGCATTTATCTCATTCTGCACATTCAGATTCAATGAGCTTTGAGGTTTTCCACAGCATTGAACCATAATTACACAGCATCACATTTGGCAAGCTCTATTGTTGAATTCCTCCCATGCAACAACTTGCACTAAGTGCTTTTTGCTTTCAAACAAAAAGAACAGAGAGTGTTGCATATCAAAGATCAACCTAAAAAATGCTTAGACAGACTTGCAAGTTAACAGGAAACATCATTTTGAATGTGGCACATTGTATTTCACCTAGGGTTAAGCATAATTTAACATAAAATTATTCATTTGCATATTTAATGTCAAAGTTTTTTTCATTGAACCAATTTTCCCCAAAAACAGAATAAAATTCTTTTTGAAAACTTATTTGAAAAAAACGCTATTGGTAGTCCTAATAATCAGCCCTCTCCCGATTTTCAATCAGATTCAATTCTGGACTCTGGTTAGGTCATTCCACACATTTCCAATATTTCCTCATCATGACTTTTAAGCAAAACTAACAACATGCATAAATAATTGAGGCATAATTGAGGTTTTAAATTATCCAGTAAGAAAAAAAAAAAACTGTTGTGAGCAACTGGAAACAGGAAAAGCTTTGAATTTGTTTTCTAAAGCAGAAGGCCTTTTCTGACTATAGGTCTGCAGGAAGCTTTTTTTTAGAGTGCAGCACCTCAGTAAAGCAAGAACATCCTCAGCAGGCTGGGATCCAATTCTGGGATCAACAAAAAGGTCTGCACCTAATGACCTGAGTGACCTGATTAAGTTTTTACATAGTTAGCTGGTCAGAAATATGCCGAGGTAGGGCCATCCATTAGCTGCTTTGTAGGCTATTATGGGATTTGAAAAGTTTTTCAAATCTGCACTGAAAGACAGGCTCGTTTGAATGGAGTTGTAGAAGCTCTGAGCACCGTTATCTAACTTAACTATGGTTTGTATGATGCTGTGTTACAGTCGCCTTTTCTCTCAATATTAATGCAGCATCAGTTTGAGAAAGACATTTAAAACTTTTATTCTACTCTTAACCTCTCAAATAGTCTGGGTGTTAATGAATTGCGATTAAAATGTGTGCTTCCGAGTCCAAAATAGCCCAGTATTTCTGGTGTCTCTATTAACCTTTATAAGATTGTGGAAAGATTTTCAAATTATTGATGAACAGCCAAAATAAGCAGTGTTTCACCTGATTAGTCTTACAGGAAAAAAAGTGTTATTAAGTATAGGGATGTATGAAATATCAGCATTAATATTTGTTCACATTTTTTCATTTGTTAATAATAGGGTAGGGTGATCAGTCATGTGTTGTTTGTTTGGTCATGTGACCTTGATGTTGATACGGTGCAGGATTGTGGGTGTAAAACTGGATCAGAGAAGCGATGTCATTACTGTGGTTCATTTTTCATGCAGCCCAATCGGTAGATAAATATATAATATTTTTTAATATCTGTTATCCAATATCAGTATTGGATATCAATATCTGCCCAGATGTTCATATCGATGTGAACTTACAAATTGGAAAAGCTGCACAACGATCATTATAAGCCTTTTGCATCCTAACTTTTTGTTAATCTTTACAGTCCTGGGCTATAACTGTTGCAGTCAATTTACATTAAGATAAAGCTATTTGGCCACAAAAACTCGAAGAGTCCTGAATAAAACAATTAATCTGCAGAAAGTATATTAAGCTCTAATTACAGTGAAGTACGTCTGTGATGCCAGGAGGCTTTTTCTCTTCTAAATCCCTGGAAACCATTATGAGCTTTGATTTCCATGGCATTTCGTTTCAGCGATTCATCAAGTTGCAAAAAATAAAGGGTCACAATCAAGCAGAGGTTAGAGTAAAGTAATGAACAGACCAATCACTTGTGCTAAAGATCAATCCAGGTTAATTCAAATCAAATATGAAAGTTAAATCAAAAATCTAAGCCTTCAGAAAACTGAAAACGGGTCGTCACCTGCTCTTTTATCATGGTAGTGATTCGAAACGTCTGAGTTAGTCCTATCAGATCTTAAAAACGGAGAAACCTTGAGTCATGCAACATAAGAAGTTTCAAGCCACTCAGATCAACTTTTAAAAAAATGCAAAACGTATAAATGAGAAACATTTACTTTACTGTTTCAAAGAGTGTTTAATACATTGTCCAAAGTGACAAATTAAAAACAGAGTGTTGTCTTCTCTAGAGAGGGACCAAATGATTGATTTGCAAACAACTCTTCTATCAATTGTGTGAATGGCCTTCTGGTGCTTTTGGATACAGTGAGTAATAAGTTTATGATCAAGCATGTGTTTCTGCGACTGTGTGCGCCAATCTGAACCAAATGTTCTCTCTGTGAGTGTTTCTCTGAGCTAGACTGCATGCTGGCATATCTAGACTCTGAATACTTGTGTTCATTCAACCATCACTTCATCTGTTTTAGGGATCACATTCTTCACATTCAGTCTTTGCCAGATGTACTGGCACTCTGCTTGGTGCACAAGTTTTGATGAACATGGTAGTTGTTTTTTTATGTAGACAGACATTGAAGCCATTAAAAATCAGATCTAATGCTAATGTTTTGAAATTTTTACAGTCAGAGGGCTCTTTTACTCCAAGTTGATGTTAAATATGATCTTTTCCTAGATAAATGTATTAAATAGGTTTAGGGGGATGAAAAAAATCCACTCCAAACTTTAACTCAAACATCATGTTTAGTTGTGTGAACATTTCTGATTTTTTTCTCTCCTTCCTCTCTCGACTCAGACCAACTGCAGTTCATTTGTTAAAGGCACTGCAGACAATCACACTCACAGGAACACGTACGCATAGATGAAATACCTCCGGAGCTGACGTAGTGTCTGACAGCTGCTTACTTTCTTGAGACAGAAGAATGCATTGAATTTTTCTGAGGGTGTGTAGTCCAAGCGGCTGACCATCGCTGCAATATGGAGGAAATGCCTCCCTAAACCACAACTCAGTTTCCCAAGGGCCTCACAATCATGCAATAAAACAAAGGAAGGTTCAATATGGCCAGAGCAAGGAAGATTCGCAAAGGGGTAGGAACAGATGGTCCAGCCAGAAAGAGTTTGTATTTAACCTTTTCAAGTGCCATAAAGATAAACATAAACTTGTAATATAGTATTTTGAACTGCTTCAGCAATAGCTGCAGTAGGGCAATTGCTGTAAATGACAGCAGGACTATGCTAGATATGCTAGAGTATGGACACAGCTTCAAGACAATAAAGACCCAGAAGTGTTAAAGAGTCAATGCAAAAATGCAGAAGGCTGAAGTAAAACAAACATGGCTGCGCCAAATAAGCAAAAGGACACAATTGTTGTTTTTGTGGACGGGAAGATGGTTGGGCGTTTTTTCCTGACCGGATTTGGCCAGAGTAAGGTTTCTAAGGTAACCCCGTGAAACAAATAAAAAATGTGAAAAGTCACAGCTGCAACTTGAAACTGGACCTGGGAGGCAGGTACCCAATAAGCTTGAAGAATTGCACTTAATGTGCGACTCTTTTGGGAACACTCTCTGCAGGATACTTCCCGGATTGCAGATTGACACTTGTGGTTCAATTTGAATTCTACACGGTATCAATCTGGCTTATGCCAGGTTATTCTATTACAGTTTAAGGGTCCTAACCTATGACAAACCAAACAAGGAGTACTAAATTACTGAAAATAAAAAAATTGTAAACGAAGAGTTAACTGTGTGTGCATCTGGCAGTTCGAGACTCAGGTGTGTGGAACAAAGAAATCAGCATTTTAAAAGTTCGAACTGAACGTGCAATTAGTCAAATTGGATTTTCAATGCAAACAAGATAAAGTTTAAAAGCAAATTAGTGTAGTTTTCAATTATTAAATAGTTTTTACTTTTGTTTCACCTTCTTAAATACAGTTTTATTTGAGAAATTCAGATCAAAATAAGCTTAATTTAGAATTTTGGATATAAAGATTCACTCTGGGTAATTAAAATTTAGTTTCTGCACTTCTGATGGAACAAGATTCTGCCCAGAAGAAAAGCTAATGTCTGCACACCATTAACTGGAAATATACATACAATAAGTCAAATAATTAACACATCAACCCAGAGAAGAGGATACATATGGCAGTTATAGTCTCTGCACTGAAACATCTGCTATTTCAGCAGAAAATGAATTCATTTAAAACTGTAACTTTAGATGTTTGATATGATATTTTTTATACATAAATGATAAAGGAATATGCTGTATTTGTGTAATGGGTTTTTCAGGATATTCTAATAGCTTCTTCATGTTTGATGACAATATGTTTTCAGAATCCACGTTTCCCACTAAGACCTACAAACACAGCCTCTTGTGTCTGATTTTAAAGACTATGAATGAGTATATGAAGACAGCATGAACACATCCAGACAAACAAACAGAACAAACTTCTAATGTGTCTCTAAATTGTAAGAGACCCTGCTGAGAGGAAAGGAAGCCAGCTTTCTTTGCCAAGCCTCTGTTTGGCAGTCAAACAAGGACACATACACTAACCTACTCTCTTACAAGCACACTCACACGCTGAGCTGAACATTTTTTAATTGGCCCTGATCTGACGGTTACTGTTCTTGCCTCTCTCTTCACCTCAATGTGCTCCCCCCCAAGTAAAAGCACAGCTGGAATATGGGCATGTGCTCTTAAATATGTGGATCTCAGAGTTTTTTTTTCACTTATGTGTCTGTGTTAAAGAACAGCAAGGTGCCATTTTCAGTGAATAATGAACAGGAATGGTCACTGTATGCAAGATTAATCGGGTCTCAGTAGGTGTGTTTCTCCTAAAAAGAACACGTATGAATATGTACAGAATATGCACAGCAGAGGTGATTTCTTTATCCATTCCAACCTAAATAGAATATTTGACACTTCCAGATTAGCTTTGAAGGTAAAAAGGACCCGTTTTGCTACAGCTCCGATATCTTCAGTCTTTGCACTACAATGCTTCACATATTAAAAATCTGTGACCACAGGAGAGTGCTATAGAGCACTGAAGCCTTCCAGAAAGCCTTGACAAACTAAATCTTTCAACGTCCCCTGAACTTCTAGTCTACAAAGGAGTGCGTGGGTGGATTGCACTCGATCTGTGGAAGATTTATGTCCCTTATATGAAAAGCGGATTGCACCCATCCCTGCAATATTTTGGCAAAGCTTTTATAATCAACACTCACGCTGCAGACACTCGCAACTATGAGCAAAGCAAGGTCAATACAAAGAGGATGAGAGAAGCATGAGTGGTCTGCGTGTGTGTGTGCATGTGTGTGAGAGAGAGTGTGACGACATCATTACTAGAGCAGAGCACTCTACGGCTGATTGATGGAGATGAGGTTGTTATGGTCGAATGCTGTGAGCTTATTGCCCAGCAACCAGACACAATTTGACCTGGCCACTATGTGACCATGTGCGTGTGTGTGAGGGGAAACTAACAATGTAAATAGTTTTAAAATGAGGGATACTCTAACGATCTGTTGCATAAAAAAAAAAAAAAATATATATATATATATATATATATATATATATATATATATATATATATATATATATACACACACACATATTTACATTCTTAAAATGTCTGCAATGACTTTTAACTAAGATATCGGATGTGACAAAAAACATGTTGATGTGGGAAATGTTAAATATATCCTAAAACGCAGGATTAGATGTTCAGCTGAACTTATTAAATAACCTTTCAAAATCACAAATGCTCCAACATGATAGTCTCTCACGCAGAATTATCTGGTTGGAGTTGGTTTGTAACATAACAAACGTTAAATCCTTCTGACAACAGTAGGAGATGCATGTGACCCTGACAATCATCTGACTGGATGAGAACTGTCAGTCAGATAAACAGGTATATAGAGCAGTTCTCTTAGGTTTACACCTGCCAGAGATTATTCCTATAAAAAAAAAAATAAATAAAAAAACTGAGGTCAAAATATTAACAAAAAAAAAAACAGAAAATATAAATCAGAATGATTTGATTATTTAAAAGCACTTATAATATATTGATATAATATTTTGAAAATCTGCTACCTTCAGATAAAAATACTTTTACAAAGTCAAATACAAATGATTCAAGAGATGTTTAAATAGGTGAAATCTGAATCAAATTGTTCAATTAAAATCTTAATGATTGCATTAAATAAATCAGCTTATTGAACACTTTTATTGCTGTTCTGTTCTTAATTTAAAAGCTAATATCAGCAAGCCAACAGTCATTTAAACAACACATTTATCACAAAATAACAGCTTAGATCACAGTTTGGTAAAATGGAAATTGCAGATATAAACATGGTTACAATAAAAAAAAAAGATATCTAGAATTAGATTTTTAAAACATAGGATAGGTTTAAAATATCAAATTCACAATTTTTTTATTTAATGAAAAAAATTTGTGTAGTAGCTGGAATTCTGAAGTTTGGATAGGAAGAATATATTTAGGAATACCTTATCTAAAGACATCCACCAACAAATTATAAAATCTTCCTTAAAAATTCTGATGGTATTTAAACTTAACTTTCTCAAATGGTGCTATACTTTGGACCCGCACCCAGACATTACCTCTTGCCTTTGCTATATTGATATTTTGCTTTGTTGGTAAATCAAGTGTATTAAATGTGTTATGCCTAAAGTTTTCATTTGACAAGATGGTCAGAAATTGGTCTGAAGATTAATGTTCAAATAAAAATATCAGACCTTCAGACAGCATAGATAAACATCTAAACCACCTAAACATTACAAGTAAGTATAAAAAGGATAAAAAGAAATTATGGGTGAATCAAAGCTTTTGCACTATACTGTACATGCATAAACATGACACAGAGAAAACCTCTAATACTTTATACATTTTGAAGATAAAAAAAACGATGTAATTTGCTTCTTTCACTGAGAGTAAATTGAATTGCCAGTCGTTTTCAGTTCGTCTGTATTCATCTTAGACTTACTTCAGCAGGAAAATAAAGCAGTCTGTCTCTTTATGAACGTCTGGCTTTTTTTTTTTTTTTTTTTTTTGTCTTCGATGTAATGCAGAAACCTTGGTTGACTTGTAAGGAGATACACCATTCAGCTTCTTACATGTGTCTCCTCAGGTTACTAGTCATACAAATGTACATAAATACACAGGCCTTCCTCTCAGATGACCTCCCATTGAAAAGCAAACAGTGGACACGCAATACAACCATCACAAAGAAAAGAGACACAACCCAAAAATGACAGAGCTTCAAAAGACAAATTAAATAAAGGTTGAAACGGACTTGAAAATCAATTCAAATTGAATTAGAAATTAATTTTAAGTTTCGTCTGCACCGTCATCTGCTGTTTATCCAACAGGAGTTCAACCTTCAACATCTAATAAAATAATGATGGACATTTTCCAAATAAACCAGCATATCCTTGAATATTTCTTTCCATAGACCAATTAAAACATCTGATAGGGATTAGGTTCAACTTAGGATTCTCAAACATGATTCATATTACGTCTTTTGAAGTTGTCAATATTTTACTCTAACAGAGCCAAATAATTAAATGTTTTCTATTGGGATATTATATTAAAACCAACACAAAGTTGTATTTAACAGCGAAATGTTCAGTCAAATTATATACAGTTCACATGTGAAAAGGGTGGCCTCAATTTAAAGTGATCTTCTTTACTAAACAGAGGGCAGAAGTTTACTTTGCGGATTACAGACAATATAAGTTGTTCTAAGGATGACCAACAATCCCCACTGCGAAACATGGTGGTGGGAGCACCATGCTGTGGGGGTACATGTGGCTACTAGGGCAAAAACAATCAGATTAATCATGATAAATTGGCTATTAAAATAATTATCAACTAATTTAATAATTAGTTGTCTATAATGCAAGCCATTAGCTGAAAGAGTATCCCTGTCAGAGCAGTTATTATGTCAAAGCTGTAAAAATTAAATAAAAATTCTGCATTTAAAAAAGGCTTAACCCTAAGCCCCTTAAGTTGTATATTTTTAGCTTCACTTGGTTTAAATCCTGAATAAAATCTTCCTTCAGGCCACTTTTGCTTTCCTATTATTAATCCATAATTGAAAATCTAATCAACAGATTAATCAATGAGCTAGATAATCTTTATCTGCAGCCCCAGGAACCGCCTATCTTTGATAACAGAATGCTGACGAAGGAACAACATCCAAGCCTACCTAAAAACTGCTGGAGCTTCAAGTCAGAAAATTGCTCAACTTAACAAATAGGCTAATTACTCTATGTAATATAACCTAAAACTCTGAGCAATTATATTTAGGTAGCGAATATTTGTATGCATAAGAAAGATTTAATTAGAGACAGCTCTACATGTCCAAGCAAACGTTTGCAGCTACCTTTTATTTAATCAAATAGTAGCGTTTTTAGATTTTAAAGTAATGGTTGTTTTCACAACGGTTGTCCTGTTGGTGGCAAAATGTAATAACAAACAAAATAAATTCTTCATGTATCATATTTAGTGTGGATTTAGTTAAACCATTTGGTCATGCCCTACCACTTCATAATCTTATATAATTTGTGCTTATTTCAACAAAAAAAAAAACTGATATTGATTCATTTATAACAAGACTAAATGTAAAATAATTTAAATTTTTATTAAAATGAATAGTTTTTGCAAGGCACAGTCACATAGGATTGCGCTAATAAGATCCTAACAAATGTGCACAAATGTGTAATTTCCTGCCAAGGATAGATAGGTGTTTTGTTGACCATGACCTACTTTTAAAATGGGTTAGTTCTGCAGAATCATGCACAGGCTGACCACCTTAAAAGAAGAAAACCACTGTACTGCACAGAGAGCTCTCACACATTTTCTTTCTCTGATCATTCACCAAAAGTGTGTCAGCAAAGAATGTGCATCAGACAGTGTTGTGGGTTTCTGTTTACACAGTGTGTTTTATAAAATCTGCCCTTTTCATCTATTCTTTCCGATGCAGTGGGAGCGAAAATTATCAAAAAATATTTACAACCAGACTCTGAAACACTCTAGAATAAAAAAACAACAACTTTAAAGCAGATAAGACATAAACAGAAATAAAAAAAAGGAAGTGTGCGACAGATGAGGGGAGACTGATAAAAGAAAGAATAATTTAAAGAGAGAGAACTACAAAAGAAATATAGAAACCAAGTTTAGGCTCCGATGATAAAAAGCGAGAAAAAAATCCTTATATGAGCTTCTCTCTCTCTCTCTCTCTCTCTCTCTCTCTCTCTCTTTTCCTTTCATTTGTAGATCTTCAAAGGCTAATGCAGCACTCCTGAGACACTGTTAGCAATACTTGTGGGGCACGCACACAGACACCCACGCTGGTAAACTCTACTGGGAGACAAGTTCTGCAATACCCCCGTCTGAACCCAAGCCTAGATCCCAGAGACACAGATAAAGGGAGAGAAAATGGCTGAGTAAGACTAACTGATTGCATGGAGTAAAAAAATCATCTAATTAGACAAACTATACCAGAGGTGGGATCTGGGAAAAAAAACTGTCACCTTAAAAAAAAGGTCAGAAAGCCTAGTCTGTAGAGGTGGAGCTTTATAAATGATCAATTTAAACAGTAAGAACTTAAAACAGATGGACCTCTACTTTTACATTTTCTTCAGACATGTATCCAGTACACAGAAGAATACTGCTGAACATGGAAGCATATTTACTGGTGTACGTAGTAGATAAAAACCCTAAAGCAATGACATGCATGCTGTGTAATTAAATAATTAACTTGGAGAAACAAGTTTAAAACAGTAACAGCATCCATTAACAGAGGTGTCAAGCAGGTGGCCCCTTAGCAGTATGCCTTTTGTTGTAGGTTTTCTGTAAGAAATGCTCAACAAAATGCTTTTTTGTTTCCAGAAATTGTGTATTTGATTAAAGGACTAACAGGTGAAGATAAACATAAAGAAATGCAGAAAATAATAGACCACTAAGTTAAAATTATCTCAAACGCTTTGAGATAAAAACCAAAGAAAGACAGAAATCCATCCCAGCAGAGAAATCCCTGACGAACCTGAGAAAGCATTTTCATTTCTTTGTTCTCATGTCATCATTTTAAAAAATTTCTCTAAACCCCCTAATAAAACCAAACACAGGAGGCATCTTCATTAAGCTTCATAAAAATCAAATTGACATCCAAACGTTTCATCCGTGTATTTTCTCTGTGGAGGATGAGCTGAAATGGGCAGCAGGAATATGTTTGCTGTGTAAAGCTTCATCATTTATCTGCACGGCTGATAAGGTCGCATTCATAATTTGCTTACGTGGTTAAAGCATCTGCGAGGTCGAGGGAAGTAATGTTCCTACACAGCTTGTGCGCTTTGTTTCTCCTCCACCTGCATGTATTTTGTCCTTCTGTGCAGCAATTCTGTCTCTTTTCTAAGTGTTTTAAAAGCCGTCTTTCCAACCATTTTGCGTCGTCTCTCACTCTATCTTAAGGCTCTATGGGTCTACTTTTTTCCTCCCATTTGACCTTCCTACTTTTCTCCGAGCCTCCACCTCCCACGCTGTGTAGTCTATAGTTCAGTCAGAGCTGCAGCTTCAGAGGCTATTTACTCATGCATAGCCTGTGAGCACTGAATATACTTGTCAAATGAGCACCCAAGGATGTTTGACATACAGTTATTGTACGCTCAACTGGTTAACCAAAAAGTCATTAACAACTGCACACTGACAAACGGATAATAACAGAGCACAGATTCATTTCTAGTGAACAAGTAGCTCAATACATTTCCTTAGCTCTATAGCAGCTTTAGGCTATTTGAAAACTTTGCATGCAAGTTAGCTTCCATGTTAGCTTTTATGTGAAAACTTTCGAAACTCAATAATAAATGCAAGCAGGTCAATTCAGTGTCGCCATGTCCCTTTAAGAGTACGTGTGTTCTCTTCAATATTAACACACTGAACCACATCTATTAATAACCGAGCTGTTCTTGAGTACTCTGCATTTCTGTCGTAACCTCGCTCACACACATGGACGTCCAGCAGCAAGTTCTCACTAATGATTTGCATATAGCACAGGATCTCACACACGCTGATCACGCTTTTCCTCCAGTGGCTATATCAGGTGACTTTTCACTGACAGTAAATTCATGCTGTAACTTTTTTTGACACACATATTAAATGCAGAGAAGTTTACATATTTAATATTTGTCCACAAATTAATATTTGGTATTTAAATAGAAAAACATTTAGAATAAATATATATATTTATATATTTGCATATATACACTATTTTAAAGCCTTTAGTTTACATCACTGTAGAAGTTAAAAGCTGGAAAATGTCGGGTTACTTTCCATATCAGACATGAACAAGAGACCTTTATCATAAAATTGAGTTTACTTGGAACTGAGACCAGAACTGAAGCAGCCACCATGAATTTAGTCATAACTGATAATTAAAATAAGGCATACAATTCAATGATTTGTGGATTTTTAAAAATTGTCTGATACTGATTTGACTCTAAAACTATATTTAACAAATTAACCTTTTTTGTTAATAATTTTTTGGGTTGTTATTGAATGTGTTACATTTATTATCTCTTAATACAACGTTTTCACGGTTATCCAGGCCTGACAAAAGACTTAAGCCTTCTCTCTCAGTTCACATCTAAATTTCAATTGCTCCTCTAAAATATTTTAACATTTTGAAGAACTGTATTTTGGAGACCAACTGTTTTTTTTCTTAACCCAAATTTAAAGTAGCTAATTTTAAAATGTAATGACATCCTCTAATGTACGTGTGTTTGTACATTAGAACAATTAACACCAACCAGACCAGCACAATGTAGTTAATCATTTTTAAAGGGAGGGTAGATGATACAAGATTTTATCTGTTTTGGACAAACAAAACTCAAAAAAAGCATAATTTTTTTCCATATTTTTTTTTTTCAGCTTTCTCTAGTCCCTAGTTTGTAGAGGCACCTTTCTCTGCAAAGACTAAATATTCTTTGCAGAGTCTAACAGAAATAAATGTTTGTTTTTCCTATCTGCAAATGGATGATGAAATTTTAAAAACCAATTTATCTCCCCATTGGCTGCATAACACGAATAATAACTCAGTGGCTGAATTCCTGCACAGTCCTACGGATGTGACGTCAACTGAGGCTGAATGCACGTCCCCAGCAGCTTGGATACAGGAAGTCGTGGTTGTTTCAGTAGTAGTGGTATAAGACTTGCTTCACATAGTGGTTGATGCAGTGATAAAATATGGGTCTGGTAGTAAATCTTCAAGTAGTAAACAGCGTTACACTATCACCAGTGCAGCGCTGTTGGTGCTGACTTGGCTGGCGGCTGCAGTTATCCCTTAGCGCCAGTCATGTTACTCGTACGTCTCATTTCCTCATCTTGCCTCAAAAACTACATATTTTTTAAAAATTGTACGCTAATCTGCACCATTTTGGTGATTGATGAGACAAGCGAGTGGCAATAAACGTGTTTTTTGTTTATATAAAAGCACAATAAAGTAGATTATGTTGCAGAACTTTTTATTTTACGCACTGTCAGGCTTCAGTTGGCTGTAAGATTGTATAAAGCTGAAAAATACTTAGTAAATGAGATACACAGAAATCAAACTATTGCAATTAAAAAGAACACAAAAAAGTAAAGAGCTTGAAGTGTGCAGCCAGCTGTCAGTCAGTTCTGAGATGATGTGAGGAGTTTCTTTAGATTGAAGATACTGCTAAGCGACACATATCAAGTCTTTGTTCTTGCACATATTGAGCAAATCACAGCAGCATTTAGCCTTTCACATCAGGCAATGCTTCTCTTTAGATACACTGTCTATGAATCAGTGGCTCTGCTTTAGCATCTCGCATCTCAGCCAATCAGCATCAGGTATGCCTTACCGATTGTCCCTGGAATAACAATCTTACTCTGCCACAGAGACAGTGTGCGTTTATTAAAAGCCAATTTGTTTGATCGAGTTGAAGTAGATTACAATTTTGTCACGGAGTTGCCTTTATTAGAAAATTATTTCTTAATTTTTCAATGAAAAACGTACAGTAGGTATTCACTAACGCTGTTATGTTACACCTTTAAACCCCACAATGAGGTATAAATCATTTAGCTTGGATAGAGAGCCTCTGTAAACATCAATCTGAAGCCTTCAAAGAGATTTTATTTGGGATTAGACTGAATTGAAAAATATTACCGTTTTGTTTGGAAAAAAATTTCAGAAAGTTTTCAATAAATGCAATTTAATTTTCCCTTCATAGGAATTCATTTATGATTTAAAAAAAACAGTTCATTTACAGTTAACTAATTTATAGAGCTACATTTTTTTAACACTCTCTAACATTTCCCATAAAATAAATAGAGAGAGTTTATAAGTATTTAAAACCCTTTGAAGCTACAGTCTTTGGAATGTCTGGCTGACAGATGCAGGAAGTATTTCTCTAATCTAAAAATAAAAGACAATAAAGTTTGGACTGAACTTCAATAGGTTTATGCTATAAACCTGCAAGTCAAACACAATGAAACATAAAATGGAGGATTATCAGTTTGTTGAAAGGGAGGGTTTTATTACATACCTGAATAGGTTGGTTTTTCAGTGTGTGCATAAGGGAAGAATGAGAAGAAAAAGAAGAGGATGACATCATAACTGTGAATGGGAGTCAACTGATGGAAGGTCACCATGGACTCCTGCCACGGACTTTCGCTTCATCAAAGTGTGAACATGACAACAGTGTGTGTGTGTGAGTGTGTGTGGGTGAATTAAGTCCTTCACACTGTGAAGGTAATATTTCATTGAATCTATAAACAGTATAGCTCATCCATGCAACCTCTATTCATTTAGCAAAAAATAACGAAGCTTTAGTCATTCACTTTCTCAAAATACCTCTTTCTAGCTGACAGCCAGCAACTTCCTCTAATCCATTCTCATCTTTGTCCTTGTCTATGTGCTCAATAACACAAAGTCATGTATAACAGGGTTGGCTGGTATGCTTAGACACATTTCTTCCTGCAGTTAATAATACTGCCTGCCAAGAGAGGTTTCTAATACTGTTGTGCTACTCAATGAAACATTTTAGGGAATTTTAACATATTTGATTAAAAATCCAACCAACAGCTATACTTCAATTTGATCATATCTTAGAATAAACTAAATCTCTTAAATTAATCCTAATATTATAGACATATTACAGAAGAAATTAGTGTAGTGTAAAGTTTTATTTTGTGTTGTTTATTGTTGCTACCTTGCTTCTTACCTTGGCATCCAAGCTGGCATGTCTAAAGTCTTTTAATATTGGTCCAATGCACTAACGCCAACTATATTCACACACACGCTCAGTGAGCATGGATCGTGTAGATATAACGCTGCTGTCATAAAGACAGAAAACCATTTTACAATCTACATAAGGATTTCTATGTGTGTGTGACTTAAGGCCAAGGACAAAGAGGGGAGTTCAAAAATAAATTTATTGGAGGAAGTCAGGTGAAGGGAAGGTTTGGGGGTTAGGGGATTTAGTTTAAACCTGAGTGGACAGTAGGGGTTTGGAGGCCGGATGCACCTGCCGGGGCCTGCTGGTGCATTTAGGGGTGTGGTAGGTCACTGGGTTCCCTGCTGCTCCCCTTTGTATGGTGTTGTTTGTAGGCACAATGCTGGAGGATCGGAGTATTGATTTAATAAAGTCAATCACATTATTAGGATTCCTCCTTGAAATATTTTGTTTTTCTTTGGTAGAGAAAAATTTCCATGGTAAAAGTAGCACCCAGCATATATGTGTGATAGGCTAAGACAAGAAATGTGGGATTTTCTTTTTGTAATAAGATGAGCATATCAACAGTTCTTGGAAGAATTTAGTCGCCCCATACTGATCGTAATCATTGTTTTGTAGCATTAGAAGTATTTCTAAGGGTGTCATTCTGTTGGATGGGGAATCTTCACCAAGGTTAAAAGTCTCTTACAGCCTGTAACAGCTTTTCTCCCAGAGCGGCTATGACTTTTGATTCATCCTCATCTTCCCTGCCCCCAAACAAGAAAAAGTGTTTCCACAGCAGATAGCTGCCATCTTCATGTTTTACAGTAGGTGTGATGTGTCAGGATTATATACAGAATTCATTTCTCTCCCACAGCATTTAGCATTTTCCATAAACCCCAAAAAGTTCATATCTGGTGAAGTTATTCCAGAGTATCTTCTTCCACAAATTGGCTTTGGTCATTCATGATTTTTGTCAAACTGAAAATGAGAAACTACAACGTGGTATATTTGTATTATTCTCACTGCAACTGGAAGTGAACTTGAGTCTAGACATTTATATATACGGGAATATTTACGGAAAGAGACTTGCATTGGATGCAGGTCCAGCAACAGTTTCTTCCCCAGTGTCATTAGACTGCTGAATGTTATGTAAAATGGGTTGTTGTATTGTATTTTATTATATTTTATCATTCATTCATAAAAAAACAAAAAAAAAAAATGTTAGAACTGTAAATTTACAGTCATGTTTATATATATATATATATATATATATATATATATATATATATATATATATATATATATATATATATATATATATATATATATATATATATATATTTTACTATTTTTCAAGGCTGCACTTTAAAAAAGGATTAAATTGTCTAGAGAGCTGTTCCAAATGAAATTTCTTTTTGTTTTACACTTGTGTAAACAAAATGACAAATAAAATTGTCTATATCTACATCTCTATATCTTTTAATGTAGATGCACAGGTGTGCTGCAGATACAAACCAACAAAATGAGAGAGAGACCTCAGGATTTGGGGAGCGAGTCGTTTTCATTCATTGTGTCAGTAGATTTAACACCCTGCTGCTTCATCCCAGACAAAATTTGACTCTAAACTACCATGCTGGCCTTCTTAAACATCTAATATCCCGACTCAAACTTAATATTAAAGCAAATACTTAAAGGTCACGGAACCTGCAGAAGTCCTGTTACTGTGCTAGAAATGTTGTGATACTATAGGAGGCCTGCATTCAAAGACAGTCTGACAGCACAAGACAAATATCTATAACCTTAAAGCCTGTCCATGAACACTGCAAAGGGGATGTTTATGGGTACCTTTAATAATTACCTTCAGCATCCACAATAACATTTTTCAGCAGTGGCAATCTGCCACGAAGAAACCCAGCAATTTCCAGGTCAGGAATAAAGTAGTTTTTGATTTTTGCTGTTGTCTTGACAGAGGTGGTTGCAGAAGCATTTTGGACACCTCTACCATTTCACAATTGTTTTTTTTTTGGCAGAAGTTTTGATATTTGATAAAAAATAAATCAATAATATAGAGATTTAAAATCAATAGTTTCCTATAAACACTCATAAGAGAATTAGCATAAGTAACGAAAGGTTGGGATCATTTTGATGAAACATTTTGTTTGACTACTTCTTTTGAGAAATGTCACAAACAGATTGATGAATAAAGGCTTGAAAAATAAATACTGTTAAATGTTTCATCTTGAATTATGTTAAAGTGTATGTGCATCGTTGCAGCCATGAACAGAATGTTTAGGCTGGAAATAAATAAAACTGCTACAAAAATATAAAAGGTATAAATGCATTAAAAGAAAATGACAAGTTTCTAAAAATGCTAAATTGGAATTACTTAGATTGCAGCTTCATATTGCTACTAAACTAAAAGGTTATTTCTGTATTTTACATACAATAATATGGACTGAATTTGATGACATTTAAATCAAATCAAATTCTAAAATACTTTATTAAACAGCATTTTTTTACAGTAAAGAAAAACATATTTAAAAGTATATATATATATATATATATATATATATATATATATATATATATATATATATATATATATACACACTGCTCTTTTCTAAAATGTATGATCTATAAGGGTGCAGAAGAAAAAACATAAACTGTATCCGTGGCACCTCTGTTTGAGTGGAATTCCTCCGTTAAATATTCCATTTAACTGCATCAAAATATATGTCCCTTAGTGTTAAGTAAAGTAAATAAAGAACCCAGACATCTTATCCTAATTTCTGATACTTTATAAACAAAATCTTTTCTGACTACTTTTTAAAAACTTTTTTAAACTTCTCCATCCTGTTGGGGGTATTTTAATGATTTTGTTAACCTCTGCTTAATAACTGAACAATTACTGTAAAACTACTAATTAGTTGGCTACTTAAGTCAAGTTTAGGATTTTAGCTGCTGTAGCATTCACTGTTTTACGAGTATGTATGTTTCTCAGGACAGCTGTGTGACTGTGCACAGCTGTAAAGCTGGCAAACAGACACATGTATTATCCGTCTGAGTGGCTGGCCAGCTGTCTTGTGGTTTAATCAACTGGCTGGCTGGATGCTACCTGACTGAATAGCAGGAGGATTAACCCACGTGTCCAATGCTCTATGCAGCAAAAAGAGTTTTACTGTGCTTTTTCCATTAATGTGGATGGAGACAGCATCTTGACACCCTGCATGCCCGTCTGTGTTTAGTTTCTCAGAACGTGGCTCACTGCTCTTTGCTGTTATACAATACATATTGTATAACAACTGGCAGTGGGTGGGTGGCTCCCGCCATCTGGAGAGCCGCGTATCCGTGCCCAATGTTACACATCATATACGTGTGTGTTTGTCTGCACGCTTGCTATTCAGTGTGTTTGTGTCCATCCCACATCTACAAATAGAAACAGCCTCCTCTGCAGTAGTTGGGTCCACATGAAGAATGAATTAACTGAAGGGAACCAGAGTGCAAAACTACACACTGTTAATGGTTTTCTATAAAGCTGCTTCTTTTCTCAGAAATGAAATAAAAGTATAATCTGAGAGATACGCGCACTGAGATCTGCAAACACAGACTTTTTATTACACCTGTGTAGCCCTCAGAGAGAGGAGAGACAGTGTGAACTTCATTATCCATCTTTGTACGAAAGTCTCACTATTTCTAGGTGAACAGAGAGATGGACTCTAACAAACAAGGTTCAGAACTCCTCAATTGTCCTGAAATAAACAACATGAATGAAAAATAACTGTTCATAGACACCCACACAAAGTAAATACAGTCTTGAGAGAATCCACTCCGTCAACTCCGAGTCAGTGCCTAACTGTTGCTATGGAGAGGAAAAGCACAGCTTTCTAGTCTATTTTAAGGAAAGTGGTGTTAGTTTTTTTCCCCCTCTGCATATATCAGAGTCAAAGAAACTGTGATAGAAAGCATTGGCACTGCACCATGTGGAGGTTCTTAAACATCAGACATTATCTATCTGCAGCAGTTCTGAAACGTATTAGTTTACTAGTATTTGTATTCTACTAGTACTTGAGGTGACATTTTTAAAGGAGCCACTGGCATGAAATGCTCACCAAATCATACAGTTATTAAATAAAAGTCATTAATTAAGGAATTTTTATTTAAGTAGACTAACAGAAGAAGTTTCAAACATGCAAAGAAAACAAGCGGCCAAATGTAAAGGCAAAGCCAAATTTCAAAATCAATTCTGCGCCCCTATAAGAACAAATAGGTGTTAGCTAAAAAGGTTTCTCATCACCAAGGTAGTGCATCCGCAGCATATCGTAACAGGTAAAGCAAATGCATTAGGGCTGTAACAATTAATCGTGATTTATCGATTATTGAAATAATCGTCAACTAATTCAGTAATTGATAAATTGTTAGATCGAGTATAGAGTTTCTAAGACATGCCTTCAGCGGACAGAGCAACCCACTGAGAGCAGTAATTATATCAAAACTGTAAAAAAAAAATATATATATATATATATAAATATTTTGTATTTAAGATAAACAAAAATTGTTTTGTCCATCAATATACTCTATCTAGGAATCCTCTATTGGAAACATTGTAGTTTCACCTGGTTTCATTTCGTAAACGAGGTGCCTTCTTTAAAGAGTTTTTGCAATCTGATTATCAATCTGAAAAATAATGGACAGATTAATCACTTTGCAAAATAATCGTTAGTTGCAGCCATAAACTGAATCTCTACTTTTACAAAGACTTTTACTCATTTGTTGTAAACACATCTAACTTCCAATGAGACCTATTGAGGTCATCACATGAAACCTAGAACAGGCCACAAAAATTTCTCAATGAAACATTTCTGACTGGGGAGTCAAAA